>NC_050580.1:257419488-257719488 GCF_011100635.1 Trichosurus vulpecula | reverse complement strand
CACTCATAAATGTTAAATCTTTTTAGCTTTACCCTTCCTGTGCAACAAGGACAAACTCACTGTCCCCAACCTCTATCTTATTTATTGTTAAAAAGTTCCTGTAACAGGGGCGGAGCCAAGATAGTGGCTGGAAAGCAGGGACTTGCTTAAGCTCTCCCCCCAATCCCTCCAAAAACCTGTAAAAATGGCTCTGAACAAATTCCGGAGCTGCGGAACCCACAAAATACCATAGGGAAACAGGGAAGGGTCTGTCGCACAGTGCTGGCAGCCCAGCGTGGGCTGCACCAGGACAGACCGGACCTGGAGTCAGCCAGCCAGAACAGAGCTTAGAACCATTGAGCTGTGGCAGTTACCAGACTTCTCAACCCACAAAGGCCAAAGAGCAGGTTAGTGGGAAACTGCGAGATCGAGTTTAGAGCAGTCCAGCCGCATCCCTGGGGGTGGAAGAGGTGGTGCAGTGGTGGCAGTGGCAGCAGCAGGAAGCTACCGAGGCTGCTTCCAGAGCTCCAGCATCAGCTGCTTCCCAAGTCCCTGGCTCACATGGTGGGAGGAATCTACAGCAGATCAGAGTGGGAGTGCAAGGAGCACTTTGTGGGCACAGAGGCAGTTTCTCTTGCTGTGCCCTGCTTGGATCTGGATCATGGTCTTGGTTGGTAGTTCTTGGGAGAGGGGGAGCGCTGCTGTGACAGAGCCTGTGGTGATGGTGGAGTAGAAGTAGCTCTGAGAACAGCAGTGCTTGGACCCTAAAGCTTGGGACAAAGTACTCTCTACTCTACAAGCAGTCATACCCTGACAAAAAGCTCAAGGGTCAAGTAGTTGTCTGGGAACATGAACAGACAGTGAAAACGAACTCAGACTCAAACTCAGACTCAGACTCAAACTCTAGATTCCATTTCTGGTGATAAAGAAGACCAAACATACAGACAGAAGAAGTCAACAAAGTCAAAAAACCTACATCAAAAGCCTCCAAGAAAAATATGAATTGGTCTCAGACTATGGAAGAGCTCAAAAAGCATTTGGAAAAGCAAGCAAGAGAAGTAGAGGAAAAATTGGGAAGAGAAATGAGGGTGATGTAAGAAAAGCATGAAAAATAAGTCAACGACTGCTAAAGGAGACCCCAAAAAATACTGAAGAAAATAACACCTTAAAGAATAGACTAACCCAAATGTCCAAATAGCTCCAAAAAGCCAATGAGGAGAAGAACACCTTGAAAGGCAATATTAGCCAAATGGAAAAGGAGGTCCAAAAGACCACTGAAGAAAATACCACCTTAAAAGTTAGATTGGAGCAAGTGGAAGCTAGTGACTTCATGAGAAATCAAGATATTATAAAACAGAACTAAAGGAATGAAAAAATGGAAGACAATGTCAAATATCTCATTGGAAAAACCACTGACCTGGAGAATAGATCCAGGAGAGATAATTTAAAAATTATTGGACTACCTGAAAGCCATGATCACAAAAAGAGCCTAGATATCACCTTTCAAGAAATTATCAAGGAAAACTGCCCTGATATTCTAGAACTAGAAGGTAAAAAATAAATTGAAAGAATCCACCAATCACTTCTTGAAAAAGATCCCCAAAAGAAAACTCCTAGGAATATTGTTGCCAAATTCTGGAGTTTCCAGGTCAAGAAGAAAATACTGCAAGCAGCCAGAGAGAAACAATTTGAATACTGTGGAAATGCAATCAGGATAACACAAGATCTAGCAGCTTCCACATTAAGGGATCAAACAAAGGGCTCAGAATATGATATTCTGGAGGACAAAGGAGCTAGGATTAAAACCAAGAATCACCTACTCAGCAAAACTGAGTATAATGCTCCAAGGCAAAATATGGATTTTCAATAAAATAGAGGACTTTCAAACTTTCTCAGTCTGAATAGAAAATTTGACTTTCAAATAAAAGAATCAGGAGAAGCAAGAAAGGTAAACAAGAAAGAGAATCCATAAGGGACTTACTAAAGTTGAACTGGTTTGTTTACATTCCTACATGGAAAGATGATGTATGTAATTCATGAGACCTTTCTCAGTATTAGGGTAGTTGAAGGGAATATACATATATAGAGACAGAGGGCACAGGGTGAGTTGAATATGAAGGGATGATATCTAAAAAATAAAATAAAATTAAGGGGTGAGAGTGGAATATTTTGAGAGAGAGAGAAAAGGAGAGATAGAATGGGGTAAATTATCTTGCATAAAAGTGGCAAGAAAGAGCAGTTCTGTTGGAAGGGAAAAGGGGCCAGGTGAGGGGGAATGAGTGAATTTTGCTCTCATCAGATTTGACTTGAGGAGGGAATAACATACACACTCAACTGGGTATCTTACTCCACAGGAAAGTAAGGGGAAGGGGATAAAAAGGAGGGGATGATAGAAGGGAGGGCAGATGGGGAAGGAGGTAATCTAAAGCAAACACTTTTGAAAAGGGACAGGGACAGGGGAGAAAATTGAATAAAGGGAGACAGGATAGGATGGAAGGAAATATAGTTAGCCTTTCACAACATGATTATTGTGGAACTGTTTTACGTAATGATACATGTGTGACCTTATGTTGAATTGCTTGCCTTCCTAGGGAGGGTGGGTGGGAAGGGAAGAGGGCAGAGAATTTGGAACTCAAATTTTTAAAAGCAGATGCTCAAAAAAAAAAAGTTGTTTTTGAATGCAGCTAGGAAACAAGATATATAGGGAATGGGGCATAGAAATCTATCCTGCCCTATACGAAAGTAACGCGAAAAGGGATGGTGGGGGGGAGTGGGGTGACAGAAGGGAGGGCTGACTGGAGAATGAGGCAATCAGAGTATATGCCATCTTGGAATTGGGGGGGAGGGTAGAAATGGGGAGAAAATTTGTAACTCAAAATCTTACGGAAATTAGTGTTGAAAACTAAAATATTAAATAAAAATGATAATTTTTTTTTAAAAAAAGAGCAGAGACCACTGGCAAAAGAAAAAAAAGGAAAAAGAAAGTTCCTGTAACTCCAGTTTTATGTTTGATTACCCAACTTAACTTCTTCAGAATCTTTTTTAAGTACTATCCTACTCTTTCAGCAAACTATTAAATGATAGTCTGAAACCTCCTGGTTTTAGTAACATTAGGATCCTTTTTGGTGAAATGGTACAGTGATTTTGGAAAGCAATTTGGAATTATTTAAATAAAGTTACTAAAACATCTATACCCTTTGAACTAGGGACTCCATAACTGACCTTATACTTCAAGAAGCCACAGAGAAGAAAAAAGCCCCCATATATTTCAAAATATTTATTGCAACATTTTTTGTGATAACTAAGAATTGGAAACAAAGTGAATGCTTATCAATTGGGGAATGGTTAAACAAAATATGGTACGTTAATATAATGGAATGGAATTATGCTGTACGGGATGATGTGTGTGATAAATACAGACAAGCATGGAAAGACATACAAATTGATGCAAAGTGAAGTGAGCAGAGACAAGAAAATAATATACACAGTAACTATAACTATTTAAATAGAAAGAACAACACACCAAAAAATTCAAAATAATGCAACAAAATTATAAAGACCAAATGGGACTCGAATGAAGAGGTATGAAAAGACACCACCAAGATACTCCTTCATGGAGGTGGGAGAGGTGTTACATATTGTATGTTTTGGGACTTTGTCAATGTATTGGTTATTTTGCTGACTTTTTTTCCCCTTTCTTAAAATAATACTATTGTCATACAGGATGGCTAGCGAGGTGAGGGGGAAGAATATATAAGATATCATGGTGATATAAGAAACAGAAAACATCAACAAAAATGAAAAAAAAAATTGGTTTCTCATGCAAATGAATGGGAAGAATAAAAAACCCTTAAGTAAAGCCACTTGGGGGACTCAAAGTACTCATCAATTCTTTGTTCCAAATTCCCATCTTTATTATTTTATTTGTAGGCAAACAAACTCCCTACATTAACTATAAAGAAAAATAACCAGCCAGCAAAAATGGAAAAGATGGGGGAAGCATGACGGTGGGAGGAGTGGGATCTCCTCTGAAGTACTTTTAATGTATTCTCTAAGATGTCTCAATGGTACTTCTGCCTGGTCCCCAGGGGGGTGGACGAGATGACTTGTAAAGTTTTGAACCTTATAATTCCATAGCAAACGAACTCACAGAGGAGATTGGTCTGTAATATAGATGCAATATTTTGGTTTATTATCACCACCATAATTATAATAATAATTACTATTTCCTTTCAAGAGAAGACCTTAAACATGGAGCCTAGGAGTAATTGAGCCTTCCAGAGATCACCTACACATCCCCAACCCCCCTCAGATGAACTTCACATAAACTATACTTGTTTTCATCGTAAAAGGCTCTAGCACAAATTTCATGATTAACTTGGATGAAAATCAAGACCCTGCCCTTGGAGCAGAATTAGAATTCTGCAACTCTATTTGACTTTACAGTATCTAACAGTTTAACACTGTATATCATATTCAAAATCTAGATATTTATCTCACCCTCATTATAGAACTGGAGCTAGAGTAAATTGGTTTGGACTCTTGAAGGTAAGTACCTATGAAGTACTCTTCAGTTGCCTGTAACAGTTCTCTTTTATATTTGTCATCTTATTTTGGGTAGGATCTATCTTCCTACTGAGTGAATTCTTTCTCTTTTGTTAATCCCACATCATTAACCTCACATCATTAATTTACACATACTTCCCTCTTTGGTGATTTCCTTTCATTCACTAGAAATTTTAACTCTTTCTGAAGAAAAAAAATTACTTTTAAAAGTATAGTCCTCCTTTTGGGCCACTGCCTCAGCTCATGCTCACATTCAAAGTTTAGGACTCAGGGGACAATTGCTACCTGGGATTCTAGAGTATCCTGTTAGTTTGAGTTCTTATAGGAGTCATGAATCCCCACTGTTGCTTTTCCCATTTAGAGTCAGTCAGGACAACCCAACTAGCTCTTAGCAAAGGCTTTTACAAAGATGGTCTAGAAAGAACAGTAGTTTAAACCTAGGCATTGTCTCCCACAAATGTGGTGTCCATGGGAAGAGTGGACTCGCACTTAGAGTACAATGGTGGCAAGGCACTTGTCTAAGGAAAACATGTGGTCTTTAGTACAAGCGGGCCTTAAAGTTTTTTCTTTCAAGAACGTCCTCCCAAAGCTCAATTTCTATTGCCAATGCTAGTTCCCTTTATTCTATAGCTGGTTCTCTTTGTTGCCAAATACCACATTCCTTGAAGCCGTTTCTGATCTCAAGGGACTACCTCATTGTATCTGTGTGTATTAGGAATGAATACATCTTCTCCCTCAATTGTTACTTGATCTCTCATATACTAATTATCCAATTGTTGGATTAGGTGTCTCCTTCAGAGTAAATAATTCTACTGCTTGAAACCATGGAGGGTAGGGGAGAAGAAAAATAACTCCCTTCTTCTTCCCCCTGGAAGTCTCCTTTGTCTTAGCCTATACTCAACTGAACTGCTTCTGCTGGACTCTCTCCAAGCTAATTAAAATCCCCCAGGGACAGAACCCATTTTCAGCCCAGCAAATTGTACTATCCTTTCTGATTAATTTAAAGAAAGAGGCTCACACTCCCTAAATGGGATCATTGGGTATTAATATATCAAACAACTCATATAATCTGTTATCTTTTTCTGTGATTTCATCACTTGGGAAACCAAATTCTCTCCTTACACTAGTACAATTTGCAATTTTGACTTGTTCTGATGCATCACTGTGACTTGGAAGTGTGTAGCGTCAATGCAACATTCACAGTGCCTACAGTGGCTATGAATATGCCAGCATAGTTCTGAATCGCAAAATATAACAGACTCTCCTCATTGAGGGCAGAACCAAAACATTTATTCAAATACCAGAAAACCTAATCCCAACAACAGAAAGTCAAATCCATCATAGCAAAAAGAAATCTATACATATTAGCAATGCAGGGGGCACTGACATCCCCAAGCCTTCCCTCTGTTAGGGCCTTCCCACAAATGAACACCCTCAAGCAAAATCACTCCCTGGCTCACACTCTCACTCTCTCTGACTGCCTCTTCTCTTTCCAAGCTACAACTCCCACCATCTCTCTCTCAGCTCTGACTGACTTCCTCTCAGCTCTGCTCCACCCTTCCCACTCCACCCCTTCAGCAAGTTCCTCCCACCACAGGCTTTATGTGACCTAAACTCATGTGACTTAGGCTTCCATGAGACTTAAGCACGTCACATGGGCCTATTAATGGATGGGAAAGATCTTCCCATTTACATTACCATTACAAGGTGACAACCTGTTGAATATTGTTGCTGTTGCTCAAGCATTCAGTCGTGTCCCACTCTTTGTGACCCATGTGGGGTTTTCTTGGCAAAGATACTGGGGTGGTTTGTGTAACAACAACATTGCTAGCAGCTACTGTGGCTGTGTAAGACCAACAACACCAGCACACAGGAAGAGCTGCCAACACAGGTTCTTTGATCCGCTTTTCTAAGGAAAGCAACTTTAAGGGGTTAACGATCTCAGTTTAATTAAGCATACATATATCATTCACTTAGTTCAGGGAGGAAAGATTGGCCCCCTGAACTTCAGGGCAAATACAAACAGAAATTACAAACAGAAAATATAAACAGAGCAAATAATACAAATCAACTTTAGCTATCTGACCAAAGCTATACATGCATGATAACCAAAGAGAGAGAAGCACCAACATCTGGGTTTTCAAAGCTGGGGGGCTCCTTAACAGCTACCCAGAGTCTTATCTGGTCAAATCACATGACGCTATTCCAGTGAGTGAGCCCCCAAGCAAAATGTTAACCTCAGAGGATTCAAAACCATGTGACCTAAGCCTTCCCATGACTTAAGCAGATCATCAAAGACTCCCGATTCAATCAAAAACTCTTGATTGAAACAAAGGCAAGACTCAAAGGCACTTGATTGCCTTGGTGCTGAAAAGCACTCCAAAACAAAAGACAACAAAAAGTCCCACTTTACTTGCCATTACAATAGTAAAGCTGAAAAGTAGAAAGGTGCTAGGTTTTTAAAAGCTTCATGCATCATTCAGAGCACTTTCTATTTGATCCTGTAGGTAATAAGGAGTCTTGCTCTGAGATATGGAGGAAGAATAAAAAATCATGCACAGGGTTTTATGTCAGAGTAATCTCATTAAGGAACATCACATTATTCTGTGAATAAGAACAGATACCTCATTAACACTTGACTCATAAAACTCAGATTTTTTTTTAAACTGACAATGATGGAACAATTTAAATTATATCTCATAATGAGTTGTGATAAGTCTTAATCCATAAAAGCATCTGGTTCCTGGGCTCATCAGATCCAAATTCTGAAGAGAGATCTTAGTGTTCTTGCTTCTAGCTTGGATAGTGAAACTGCTAGATTCTCTTGACAGAAAGTTTCCTGAAAGGAAAGAAAGACTGAAAAGAAGCCACATGTAGGCTGGAGGGCTTCTCCCTAAAGAGAATCTGGTACCACATGTCATGTCTCCTGAAGCTGGAATATAGGAGACCAAGATGTCTCTTCTTCCAAGCTCTCCCCAACTCTTCTCCAAAGATCTTGCCAACTATGCCCTCACAGTAGTCATGAAGCACCAAGCAATCAGTCTATCCAATGAGGAAAGTCTCATGAGACTGGTTTTGAGCTCCTGGTAATACTTCAAATCACAGTTCAGGTGACTTATCCAGTGTGACACCTTTCTGGATCCTCTCTGCTTTGAAATTACTTGGTGTTGCTTTGAGTATACCTAACAGTTACTTAATTGTGTACCTTTATTGTACCCCAAATAGAATTTAAGCTTCTTGGGGGCAAAAGAGGATTGTTTCTTCATCTCTGTATCCCCAGTGCCTTGTATATAATGCAAGCTTAAGTATCTGGTGACTTTAATTAAAATGCTCCTACTCACATCTAGTGGTTGGTTTTTCTATGACACTATAAAAGCTTAGTAAATACTTGTTGACTGACTGACTCTTTATTTTCCCTATCTCTCTTTGATCAGCTTATGAGATAGTAATAGAGCAGATAAAATTTTCATACTTTTTTGGGGTACATATTCTCTGTTGTATCTCCTCAGTAATAACAAACCACCCCTTCTTACACATCCTCTTTGGCTGAAACCACCGGGGTGAGTCTCAGAGAAGACCTCTTGTTGATTTCAATCAAGTCTCATGTTTTCCATCTCGCTATTCCTTCTTTTCCTCCCTCCTTGCCCTTTTGGAGCCACAGGTGAGAATTAGATGGATGAGGTAGGCTGGCCACCTTGTTCTAATATCAAATGTACCCTTGCCTAAAAGACTATTTTATGGAGAATTCACACAGGGCAAGTGCTCACATGGTGGTCAGAAGAAGCGATACAAGGACACTCTCAATGTCTCTCTTAAGAACTTTGAAACTGATTGAACGACATGGGAGACACTGGCACAGGACCACTCAGCATGGCATGCCCTCATCAGAGAAGGTGCTGTGCTCTGTGAGCAAAGCAGAATTGCAGTAGCTCAAAAGAAACTCAAGACATGCAAATTTAGAGAATCCACCCCAAATGTTCACATGGACTATTTGTGCCTGACCTGTGGTAGAGCGTTCTGAACCCATATTGGTCAGATCAGCCACAGTTGGACACATTGCAACTTGTCTTTAACATAGTGACATCATTTTGGTCCTCTTCCAGAACGAAAGGCAACAACCAAACCCTGCCCTTTAGAGACAATGGCAGCCTTTCTCCTAAAATGTTTATACAACAGAGGAGAGGGAAAATATTGAGGTGTGTGTGGTGGTGGGGTGAGAAGTTTCTAAAATGGGGTTGTGAGCGGAAGAGGCAACTGAAGGTTGCCAATCAGTAATCCATGTTTCAGTGTCTCTGGTAGGCTAAAAACAGGTCTGTTAGAAGTCGTAATACTCACCAAGCACTGACAACCACTATTCTTCACAGAGCCCATGAACAATTGCAGGCCTACCAGTGTCTGACTGAAATAATAGCTGTACCTCCAGGATCATTTGGAAGACAGATGGCAGAGGCAGGTCCCATTTGTCTGCCCACAGCATTGTCATAATTCTCACTGTCCTCTCAGGCCCAGGGATAGAGAAGCAAGCCCCAGACTGGCTAATTAGCCATGCTTATTAGAGAAATGTTAAAGAACATGCTCTTTCCCCACAGCTAACTACTTTTTCAGTTTTGAAATGGCTAGTGCACCAAGGGAAAGAAAATTTACCTGGATAACCCTGCTGTCTTGTCATTCCATTCCTGGGCCTTGTTTCCACTACTCTTCTGTCTTTTTATGGCATTGTGGCTCTGAGAAGATTTTTGAAGTTTCTCTCCTTCCCTCAACTTCCTACTTTTGCTCCTTACATGAAACTACTAATACTTCTACTACTCCATATTTTAAAAATCATATGGTTTTCACCTTCCTAAACCTGTCACTTTCCACTTGACTGACAGGACCAGGTTCTTTTTTGTTAGTTTTTTGTTTTTAAAGAGTTCCTCAGCCCAAGGTTCCAGTTAGGCAAGACTTATGTGCCTGGCTTTGTCCATATCTTTACAGGAAAAAAGAGATTCAGCAATATTTATTCATTTAATGAGTATTTATTATTGAGTGCCTATTATGTGCCTAGCTCTGTAGAGTGTCCATTCATTCCTTTTACTCTGAGGTGTCCTATTTACCCCTTTACCTCCAGTTTCTAAGAGACATGAAATCATAAGAATGAGAGTTAGAAAACTGATCATCTCATCCAACTAACAGGTTGTAGTTGTGGTTTGTCCTTCCTTCTCAAAGAAGACCATGGCATCAGGGAGATTATGACATGGCTTGCAACTGACTTTGATTTGAGTGAGGGAGGGCTGGGCAAAGTCACCAGCCTCACTTTCTCTTCCAGAACCATCTGGGTCTAGTGGCCAGATATCCATCAGGGCAACTGGAGATGTCGCAGGATGCAATGGGAGACCTTGGCCCTTTTAAGCTAAGATCTCTTCAGGCTCTCACTTTGAGTGAGACAGGACCCATTCAGGGAAGAGGCCTCTTTAAGAAGTGAGTCAAGGGATGACCCCTTTAATAAAAAAAAAAATCAAACTGGGAGGAGACACCCTCAGGGTCGCTGACCAAAAGTGAAAGTTACCATTTACATTCACTCTGAGCCAGGAGGGCCCAAAAAATAACCATTAAGTGGTGCTTGGGCAGGAACCTATTGTTGTCCAATCAATGAGACCCAGGGTAAATTGAGTTTAAGGCTTGGTGTTTGAGAAAGAAACAGGAAACTCAGGCCCAGAGGGAAGTCCATTACTCAAGATATATACAGGGTATCCCTAAAGTCCGGACACACAGGCAAAAATGCATATTTTCAAGAAATGAAATGAATGAAATTTTCAACCACATTTTATTCAATTGAAATATTTACAAATAACGTCTTCCGTATGATTTCCATCATTTGTGATGCAAAGGTTGATGAGCTTCGCAAGATTCACGGGAACTCGATGCAATAACTCCACATTGCTGTCAATTTTAGCACATTCACTCTTTATGCATTCAATCAAGTGTGTTGCCTCTGTGATTTTCATTGAGTAAACCTTCTCCTTTAGCATACCCCAGAAAAAGAAGTCAAGGGGGCTAAGGTCTGTTAATAATCCAAATATTTCAAAATATGCATTTTTGCCTATGCGTCCAGACATTGGGGACACCCTGTAGACTCAGAGGTAATGGGTCGAAATCTCAGCTCTGCTACTTTAATACCTATGCAACTCTGGGCCTCAGTTTTGTTACCTGTAAAATGGGATGGGGGTGAGACTGGCTACCCTCTACGGTCTCTTCCAACTTTGAATCTATGATCCCATTATTTATAATTGGCCTTTGAACAGGGAAGATACAAGATAGCACTTTGTGTGCACTTGGCTAGTTTCTGTGAAGATCTGTACAAACTGGTTACTTTTAGTGACAGCACTGAAGAGAATATTGCCTAGACAACCAAACACTAATAAAAACAAGCCTGAGTCTTGGTTTGGGACTATTTCTCCTGTGTTTTTATTCCTTGGCCTGATCCCAGGTAACCAATCTAGAGATAGATATGTTCAGATTGTGAGGTTATCTAATAAGTCCAAGAGGACTCAGTGGGCTTTTTTATAAAGGAGATTAATTCTGCCACTCTTCTCTTCTTCCTTAGATTTTCTACGTGATAAGTAGCTCTTGCATGAGAGGTGGGATGAGGGGAGTAAGAGGGCTTCCCTTTCCTCAATCCCTGCAGAAAGGACAACTGCTGAATATGTGCCACCTAAAATATATGGCCTGGTTAGACAATCCTAGATGACCAAACACTGATAAAGACAAATCTGAGTCTGGGTTTGGGGTTGCTTCTCCTGGATTTTCGTTTCTTTGCCTGTTCCTACATGACTACACACTGATCTTGAGATGGATCTGTCCAGGCTTTGAGGTCACCTTGTCAGTCAATCAATGGACATTTATTAAGTACTTACTACATTCCAGGCACTACACCAGCCTTGTGAGTTTGGAAAGTCTAAGGATTCTGGGTCTGGGCTGGGCCTGACTCCAGCCATCCGCATTGTAGTCTAAGTCCAATAATGGAATGAAAAAACATGTTAGTAGTTCGTTCTTTAATTGACAAAAAAGGAGATTTACTTGACCATTGCAGAGGAAGGATATTAACAAGGCTATGCTTCAAGAACACCTGGGGTTGGTTCAGCTAAACAGTTCCCCTGCCTCTGAGCTTAGTCAATTAAGTTTAAAGTATGTTTTCAATATTTTTTAAGGAAAAACTGGTCCAACTTTAGGGTTAACTTTAACCAACTTTAGAGGGTTAGGATATTGCTCCCAACATGTGGGCTCATAAGGTGGAGCCGACTGGTGTCAGGGAAAATTTCTTCAAGAGGAGAGGATCTCTGGAAAGAGGAGACTAAAGCCTGGCCTGACTGGCTGATAGATATAAGGAGGACAGGGCAAAGTTGAGATGAGATGGAACATTTTTTTTTCCAGTGGTCCAGCAGACTGATTTATTTTCTGATGAGGTGTAGATAGCAACTTCTCAGGAGAGAATAACTTTCATCATAAGGCCTTTTTATGAATGTAAAGAACAGATTTCCAAACATTCAGAGCTATTCAAACAGGGAATGAGCTACTTGGAAGGTAGTAAGTTCCCTATTACTAGAGACTACACGAAAGATTTATATACAGAGGCAGATCAGACAAGGCGGCCTCTTGAGTTCCTTTTAACTCTGACATTCATGTTTCTATGACCAGATTTGCACATAATAAAGATTATCCTGCTAGCTATATAAAGAAGGGATTGGAGTAAGGAAAGGATAGAGCTGGGAAGAACCATTAGGAAGCTATTGAATTCCAAGGTTGTGGTAAAATAGACCTGTTCTAGGGTTATAGCAGGAGAAATGGAGATAGGGATGGCAGATGCCAGACATATTATGAAGACATGGAACTGAGAATTTTATGAATGGACCTGAGTAGGAAGGGAGAGAGAAAATTAAAATAACCCCAATGTTGTAAATAGATGAAACTGGGTAAATAGTGTTACCATAAAGAGAAATAGTAAAGTCAAAAGCAAATAGAGGCTGAGGAAGAAAGACAAGCTCAGTTTGGACATATTGACTTTGAGGCAATAGGACATAGAGGCGAAGTTATCCTAAATGCAGGAATAGCCTCTTCAGCTGAGGACGTGGAGCTACAGCTCTGAAGAGAAATCAGAGTTGTAGATAGCTATTTAGGCATCCATCTGCATAGATATCCTTTAGAATGTTGTTTTCCTTGCCCTTCATTCTTTTTTTTTTAGTTTTTTTGGGTGGGAGGGGGAAAGGCAGAGCAATTGAAGTTAAGGGACTTGTCCAAGGTCACACAGTTAGTAAGTGTGTTAAGTGTCTGAGGCTGGATTTGAACTCAGGTCCTCCTGACTCCAGGGCCTATGCTCTACTCACTGGGCCACCTAACTGCCCTTCCTTGCCCTTCATTCTAAGAAACGTTCTCCATCCCTTTTCCCATGTAGAAAAGAGGTGCAATGGACTGGAGTTAGGAGAGACAGGGTGTAGCTCTGACTCTGCCACTAACTTGCTGTGTGACCTTCACATCACTTCTCTGGGTCTCAATTTCCTCATCCGTAAAATAACAGAGTTGGACTGGATGGTCTCTAGTATCCCTCCTGCCTCTAAGAGTTTTTGTACATGAAAATGGCGCACTATTGATCCAGTCCCCTTGCTTGCCCTTCCTTTGCCTTTCCAATTATCAGAAACAAAGTCTCCTGCCATTAATCCTTTCATTAGCTTACCAGGGGAAGAAAGGCAGCCAAGGCAAAAGCATGCTTCGTGTTCTGAGAGAGCTGGCTTGCCTGGAAATCTTCTTAGTGCTCACAAAACTCAGATCCTGAGCCCTGCGTTAATTAGCTTTAAGCCTTCTACACGACAGGAGCAGATGCTCAGCTGTTTCCCTCCCTGATGGGTGTGGCACCGAGATCAGCAGCCAGAGAGGCTGGAGCTCCTTCTCCCAGAAGCAAAGAATCATGGAATATCTCTAGCTAGAAGGGATCTCAGAGGTTTTTCTCATGCTACTTTGTCCGGATCTCTCCTTTGCCACAATTACATTCTATTTTGTATCACATTCTTATTTATATGGAGAGGATTATAAAATTGGAGCTAGATAGAATAAAATACAGGAGAAAGATCATTGAACTTGGAGTCTAAGAACCTGCTCAAATCCTTGCTTCTCTATTTACTATCTGTGTGACCTTGGGGAAGCTAGTTAATTTATCTGTGCCTCTTTTCTTTCATCTTGAAAATGAAAAACCTGGACCAGATGACCTCTGAAGTCCCTTCTATAATCTGTAAACTATAAATCTATGATTATATTAGATTACAGACTCCTTGAAGACTGGTATTATGACATTTTCATCCCCAGTGTTTGTGTGTGTATATATGTATATATATACACATATATATATATATAATATATATACATTTATAAACACACACACCCATTTATCGTCTTATACACAGAAGATATTTCATGGTTAATTTATAGAGAGCTGGCCTTGAATCCAGAAAGATCTAGGTTTAAGTGCTACCTCTGACACACACTAGCTGTGTAACCCTGGGAAAGTAATTTCACATCTCAGAGCTCTAGGCAGCTCTCTAAGATTTTAAGTTACAGAAAAGGTGCTGATCAGTCTACATGGCAGAGGTACTTTTCTCATCTAGAAGTTCCCTTTACTAGTGAAATCACAGGTCCAGCCCCCATCCCCTAGTCTACCACATAGTGTTTTACACATTAGAAGCACTTAATATACATTTGAAACAAATCTAGTCCAATCCCTTCATGTTCCTAATGAGAAACTAAGATACAGAAACGTCAGACAACTTGTTCAAGGTCAGGACCTAGCCAGCACCTAGCCAGGACCCAGGTCTTTTGACTCTCAGATTTCGCCTATTGGTTTTTCTACTATATTATGCTGTTATTACTGTGTTGGGGTATCTGGAAGAAAGAATAGATGGAAATAATGTTGGGAGTGATAGAAGCACCAGGAAGGAGCAAGCAGGTTCACCACTGGCAGAGGTTCAAAATAGAATTGAAAGAAAGCCAATGAGAAAAGTTCTCCATGCCCATCAGTTGAGGAATGGTTGAACAAGTTGTAGTATATGGCTGTGATGAAGTGTTATCATATCATGAGAAACGATGAGGGGCAATGTTTCAGAAAAACCTGGGAAGATTTATAAGACCTGATGCAAAGTGAAATGAGCAGAGCCAGGACAACGTTGTACATAGTAACACCAATATTGTAGTTATGATCAACTGTGAAAGATTTGGCAACTCTGATTAACACAATGATCCATGACAATTCCAAAGGACCCGTGATGAAAAGGGCAGGTAGGTGGCATAGTGGATAGAGCGCCAGGCATGGAATCAGGGATACCTGAATTCAAAACCAGCCTCAGACACTCTCCGGCTATGTGACCCTGAGCAAGTCACTTAACACTGTTTGCCTCAATTTCCCAATCTGTAAAATGAACTGGAGAAAGAAATGGTAAACCACTTCAGTATCTTTACCAAGAAAAGCCCAAATGGGGTCACAAAGAGTTAGACATGACCGAACGATATGATAAAAAAATGCTATCCACGTCCAGAAGAGAGAGCTAATAAACTTTGAGTGCAGATTCAAGCATATATTTTCGCTTTATTTCTTGTCCTTTTTTTGCAACATGCATGGCTAATATGTAAATGTGTTTTACATGTATCATGTTGCCTACCTTCTCATTGAGTGGGGGAGGGGTGGGAGAAAGGAAGAGAATTTGGACCTCCAAGTTTTTAAAATGAATGTTAAGAATTTTTTTTAAAGAAAAGTTCTCCTCCCACCTTTTTTCTGCTTTCCATCCCTTTCTGGCTGATTTTCTCCTCCCTGTTCCCTACTCTAAAATTAATCTCCTCTCACCAAATGAGATGGGAAAATGCTATGGTCCTAAAATGGTATAGAATGTTAGAACTGGAAGGGATCTGGACTCTCTTTATTATGGCCTTTGTTGCCCCTGTGCCTAGCACATAGTAGGTGCTTGGTAACTGCTTATTGAATTGTTGAGTTGACTTTTCATCCAACTTCCCCATATTACAGATGAGGAAACTCAGGCCCTGGGAGGTTTTATTACTTGCACTAACAAGGTCACTTAGTTATTAGTTAGGATCAGACTAGTATAGGAGGGTGTGGTAATCATATTCTCCTGACTCGGTGTCCATTTTTTTTCCATCCACCACTCTGACCTTCAGTATCTGATTGCATGTCATGCCCTTTCTATCCTTTCATCACTTCTGCCAAAGCTAACCCCTGAAACATGTTTCAACGAGCAATGTTGAAAAGAAAATTTAAAGTACTTAAGATTTCCTTTGTGCAAATGCTGTCTTTGTGACTATCACACCACCTACAATTTCCTTTCAACCTTAGCAGGTGTGGGGAAAATCTTTTCCCAGCTCCTCCAGAAGTTTAAGAGAATCTTAGAAGCCTGAGGCCACAGATGCCTTTTTGTTATTGTTCAGTCAGTTTCCAACTCTTCAGGACCCCATTTGGGGTTTTCTTGGTGAAGGTACTGGAATAGTTTGCCATTTTCTTCTCCACCTCACGTTACAGATAAGGAACTGAGGCAAACAGGGTTAAATGACTTGTCCAGGGTCACAAAGCTAGTATATGCCTGAGGGCAGATTTGGACTCATGAAGGTGAATCTTCCTGACTTTAGGCCAGGTACTCTATCCAGTGCTCCATCTAAGCTGCCCATGGATGCCTCAGGAACTACTAAATCGCTCTGAGAGTGCTGATAATTAGTTTCATATATATATAGAGATATAGATATAGATATAGATATATAGATATATATGTATAGATATAGATATAGATATATATGCACTGAGAAGTTAAGTGATTTGTCCAAGGTCATGAAGCTAGTATGGGTCAAAAGAGGGACTTGAATCTTGGTCTCCCAAATTCCAAAGTCAGATTGCTAGTAATTATGCCAAGCTGATTCTCATATTATATTCATACTAACTTGTATTATAATTATTTTATTCATGTTTTAACTCCTTTACTATATTATAAATTCCTTGAGAGCAGGGACTATGTCTTATTTCATCTTTCATGCCTAGCATGAAGAGAGTACTTAATACATTCAATTCCAAAAACATTTATTGACATTCATGAATGCTAGGTGGCATAGCACAGTGGATAGAATGCTGGGCCTGGAGTCAGAAAGACTTCGTCTCAGACAATTACTAGCTGTTTGACCCTAGGCAAGTCACTTTACCTCTCTCTGTCTCAGATTCCTCACTTGTAAAAAGAGGGTCATAATAATACCTAGTTCACAGGGTTGTTGTGAAGATCAAATAAATGTGGTGCACGTAGCAAGAAAGGAAGAGTGTCTCATGTGTTTCCAGGCTCTGGTGAGTGGTGATTAGAAAGACTGAATAGACAACTCTAACCTCTTCTCCTGGTGAGTGGTGAGTGGTGATTAGAAAGACTGAATAGACAACTCTAACCTCTTCTCCCCTCACCCTTCTCTAAGCGAGACTTTCATTCCTGCCTGAAGAGGAAGCAGGAGGTTGGGGTGAGAAGTCGCCATTCTGCTCTTTCCAGAGAGAGAAGGGACCAGGCTAGAAATATGTCTATCTGCTCCCTTAAGTATTATTAGTCCTCATGATATGATCAAATTCCCAACTACTTCTGACCACACTTTGGGGTGAAAGGGGCCCACATTTCTATATCCAGAGCTTGACTCCTTCCCCATCTAAATGCCAGTTCCATAGTGAACACACAAAGAGAATAGCAAAGAAACCCATTGTAACAACAGTGGGGGTATAAGGCCAACAACACCAGCACACAGGCAGGCTGCCAACACAGGTTCTTTGATCTGCTTTTCTAAGGAAAGCAACTTTAAGGGGTTAACAATCTTATTTTAATTAAACATTCATAGGGCCAGCTAGGTGGCACAGTGACTAGAGCGTCAGCCCTAGAGTCAGGATGACCTGAGTTCAAATCCAGCCTCAGACACTTGACACACTTATTAGTTGTATGACCTTGGGAAAGTCATTTAACCCCAATTGCCCTGCTCTCACTTCTGCAAAAAAACCCCAAACATACATATATCATTCACTTAGTTCAGAGGAAAAAGACAGCACCCTGAACTTTCAGAGAAAATACAAACAGAAATTACAAACAGGAATTATGAGCAGAGAGAAGAACAGAAACCAACAGACAAGCTTCTATCTGTCTGATCAAATCATAATACATAGTTGTCAGAGAGAGAGGCACCAACATCTGGGTTTTCAAAACAGTGTGGGGGGGGGGCTGGGGGGTCTTCTTAACAGCTACCCAGAGCTGTTAACCTCATGGGGCCAAACCACATAACCACTCTTCCAATGAGTGAAACCTCCCAAAACAAAATGCCAACCTCAGATCATATATACACTTCACAGGGCCCTGGGGCTTATTACCTACTTAGCAAAAGGGTGTGGGTCCTGGGGCTTTCTTGTTTCTTAAGCAGGTCATCAAAGACTCTTGATTCAATCAAAGACTCCTGATTGAAACAAAGGCAAGACTCATCAAAGGCACTTGATTACCTTAGTGCTGAGAAGCGCTCCAGAACAAAAGACATCAAAAAGTCCCACTTTGCTTGCCATTACATTTGAAAGGCAAGACTCATCAAAGTACTTGACTGCCTTAATGCTGAGAAGCACTCCTGAAGAAAAAAACAAAGGCAAAAAGTCCCACCCTGCTTGCCATCACACTCATTTATCCAAATTAGTAACAGAATAGAGATCAGAGAAGATATGCTTAGGAGAATATATAGCAGACAACACAGAGTAAAGGAGTTCTCCCATTGGAAAGAAGAAAACTCAGCTCAACCAAGAGAGAGTGTCCTTGGTCTTACTCAGGGGAAAAACTCCCTGCAGTCCTCAGTGTAGCAAGCTGGGAATAGGGACATAATGGAGACTGTCAGCTCCTCTCTTGTCTTCCCAGAGTCTTTTCCTTCAGCAACCTGAAGTGGGTCCAACTTCTTCCATCTTCTCTCCTGAAGTTAGAAGGCGGGAGTGCCCAGAGTGACTCAACCCTCCAAGAAAACTTGAAGCTTGACTCCTCCCAAAGGGGACTATCCCTGAAGAGTCCCCCAAAAGGCCTATGATGAATGCCCTGTGGTGCAGGGCAGGAGAGGGTGGGGGGGTGGGGTACAGCTGAGTTGGCAAGAGCTTCAGTTCTCAGCCAGTCAAGACTGGCCCTGATTAATCCCAAAGTGGGACTCAAAAGGGAGCACTCACTTGGAAAGTCTGGAAAGGGATTGTCCCTGAAGTATCCCTAAGTGAGACTCAAAGGGAGAGTCCTGAAAAGGACTGGCTAAGAACTAAAGCTTTGCCTCTTACCAACTCAGGCCTGCCTCTCCCTCCACCACACACACACAGAGAAAAGCAGTCATGTCCAACACTAAGGAGAGCTTCCCATGCCAATGGGACTTTGGGACAGGGGTTGCATATGTAAAATACTCTCACAGTACCTGACACATAGTGGCACTTATTTGCTTGTCCTCTTCCCCCAATCACCTACTAGGTGCAAGACACTATGCTAGACTTGAAATACAGAAGCAAAAAAGATAGAAACAGTTCCTGACTTTAAGAAGTTTACATTCCAGACAAACCATCATTTGTTAAACTGCTTAAATTAATTGATGGAAGACAGAAAAGGAAATGCAAGCTAAGGGAGTGGTAAGGAATAATGCAAGGTGAGTTCCCTACCCTTCTAGACACAAGGGTGGGGAACCTGAAGCCTCAGGGACACATGTGGCCCTCTAGGTCCTCAAGTGCAGCCCTTTGACTGAATCCAAACTTCACAGAACAAATCCCCTTAATGAAAGGATTTGTTCTGTAAAACCTAGATTCAGTCAAATGGCCACACCCGTGGACTTAGATGGCCTCATTCAGCCTCAAGGCTGCAGGTTCCCCACCCCCGTTCTCTATCACTCTGACACCAGTCCCCACAAGATCTGCTCTTAGTATCATCAGTTGCTTCAGTGTTGATACATCATCCTTGTGAATGAATGGTGCTTATGGGTCACTGCTTGTTGTCTCTGTGCGCTAAGGGCAGATGGTTTTGTATGAAAGTCAGTTCCTCATTCTGTTACTCCAGCCCAGCCCCACATAGAGCGTCACTATTTGGCTTTCTTGCTAATTGTCTTGACTTGCTGCTGTCTTGAAGATGTAATGCATGACTGAGATTCTCCTAAGTTTATGTTGTGTGAATATTTAACGTATGCTAAGTGATTAGAAACAGGAACCAGATGGACATTTGGCCCGGAGATTAAACTTCGTCTCTGTAATTAAGTGGTTTTGACTAGGAATTCTGTAGGGTAGTTTTCTTATTATTTGCCAAATGACAGAGCACTCCATTGCTATTTCTCAGGAGTGTTTGGGACTGATGATTTATCCACATACACTGAATGAATAGAACCTGGAGTTGGATAGAGTTTTTCTCCTTTTTCTTTTAATTAGCTTTTTTCTGCTTTTTTTTAATTGGCATTTTCACTTTGTTTTGCTCTCTTTCACCTCCTTTGGGTGAGGACAGTGAAGGAGGGATTTTTCCAGTCAGACTCAGTCTGCTTTATATTTGCCCCTTATTATAGATTAATAACATTTAGTATCAGAGATAGATTTAGAATTGGAAGATGCTTTAGAGATAATGCCTTTTTTGTCTGCCCAGTGCCAAGCATAGTGCCCAAGACATAGTGTTTAATAATTGCTTATTGATTGACAGACTAACTTGACAACCTCGCCAGTGCCTTCAAGTTGTTCTATGATCCTATGAAAGGAAATGAGTTTTTTAAAAGATTGGAAGAATCAGTGGGAGCCAGATTATGGAGGGCCTTAAATGCTAAGCTAAGGAATTTGCATTTTATCCTGCAAGCAACAGAGTTTTTTGAGTAGGAAAGTGAGGTAGTCAGACCTAGACCACTGGAATTTCACTTGGACAGCTAAATGAGGGGCTCACTTTAGAAACTGGAATGAGAGAGCCTTGGGTTAGAGGAGGTTCAAAATGAGTCGTATACGTGATCATTTTCTCCTACCTACATGCATTCTTTCATTTGGTGGCAAACACCATCAAATGTAGTGACTGTGGTAATGATGCCTCCATGCTAGGCACAGAAAGGAAAAAGAAACCCAACTATGAGATTTAAAATGTCCAAAGGAGATTGATTAAAAGGCTATTCTTACAGCCAGCTGGAGAGGGAATAGGACACTATGAACTTCAATATCTTTATTCAGATAGGGGTGATGGCTTCACATAGTAGGGTCAGATAATTTCCCAGGTTTCCTTTTCAGTGCAAGAAAACTCCCTTTTCTAATGTGTGTTAGAAATAGTCTTTTTCAGGGGTGCCAGGTAGGTGGGGAAGAAGGTATTACCTTGTAACTCCACTTCCATATCTGTATGTTGGAATCTTTGATAAAAGTAATTACTTAAGGAATATGAGAGTAGAAAAGTGGAACATTCTCTGATTTTCTCAACCTTACTTAATAAGGTGACATTGAGAGTCTTTTCTATGATGCCACATGCCTTGGGGCCATTTGGGCCTAGATGGACATTTTTATTATGAAGTTGCTATTAAGCAAAAGGGGAGGAGAATCTAGCTGATTTTAGAGTGAAAAGCATAAGGCAAGAGACAATTAAGATCCATAGGATACACAGCAATCTTCCAGCAAGTATAAGGAGAATGGCCATGGGTTATTGTCTCAAGAGATGAATTGAAGACCTTACAGCATTGCTTTTCTCCACCCCCCCCCCCCGCCCCGTCAGATTCTACACATGAAATACTAGTTAAGATTCTAGAAAGGTGGTAAAAAGATACTTCCAGTAAACAAAAATCTTTACAAAGGGTTAAAATCCTTACTTGAAATGTGTATATGTACCAACATATTCTACAGCAATTGATGTATTTACACCTTTGGCCATGCTAAGGGGAGGGGAAAGGAATAAACATTTGTATAGCGCCTACTATGTGCCAAACACTATGCTAAGCACTTTACAAAAATCGTTTCATTTGATCCTCACAATAACCATGAGAGACACGTGTTGTTATGATGGTTTTTATAGTTGGAGAAACCAAGGCCGACAGAGGTTAAGTGAATGGACCAGGGTCGCATAGAATTGCTAACTCCATCCATTGTGCCACCTAGTACCTTACTTAGGCAACAGGACGTGGATGATGAGTGAGTGATGAAGACTAAGAAGCAAATGGTCATATAGGTAGCAGAATTAGAAGAGGGCAGTGTCCGAAGACAAAGGAGGACTATCCAGCAGGAGTTGATCAACAGAGTAAAAAAACTAGAGAGAGATTAAAGGTGAGGACAGAAATGACCACTGGATTTAACTGAGGCAGTTTTTCTGTTGTGGGGGGGGGGGGGGCGGGGCACATGCAAAGATTTTGTCTGTTACCTCTGTGGACCATTGAAGTTATCCAATACTGCAGCACAGCATTACCCTCGAGGCAGCTAGGTATTGCAGTGGACAGTGTCAGGCCTGGAGTCAGGAAGACTTATCTTTCTGAGTTCAAATCTAACCTCAGACTACTAGCTATGTAACCCTGGGCAAATCACTTAAGACTATTTGCCTCAGTTTCCTTATCTGTAAAATGAACTGGAGAAGGAAATGGCAACCCACTCCAGCATCTCTGCCAAGAAAACCCCAAGTTGGGTCATGGAGAGTCAGATATGACTGAAAATAACTGAACAATAATAGCTTTACTCAGAAAGATTTCAATTCTTCAAGATCCTGATTTCATGAGAATACATTTGTCTCCACCAATATAGATCACTCTCCCTTTGTCTCTTAGTACATAGTGTCTATAAGTTCTTGGGACAGAAAG
This sequence comes from Trichosurus vulpecula, assembly GCF_011100635.1. Taxonomy (NCBI): domain Eukaryota; kingdom Metazoa; phylum Chordata; class Mammalia; order Diprotodontia; family Phalangeridae; genus Trichosurus; species Trichosurus vulpecula. The sequence continues at coordinate 257,697,126 of NC_050580.1, read as the reverse complement.
AACTCAACACCTTGTGGCCAACCTTCTGATGATAATGATTGGCTACTACTGGAATTTATTGTCTTATACAGGTATCCAGGGGTCAGTGAAAGGATATGTGATTTACTTGTCCATGGTCACAGAGTGAGTATGTGTCAGAGTAAGGTCATGAATCTGAATCTTTCGGTCTCCAAAATTTCTATTCCCCTCATAAATATACTATTTCCAAGTAAGCACAGGGTTAAAGGCTAGGTTAAAGGTCATAGTTGCTGAACCTGAGATCAGAAATGTTCTTTTCAGGAATAAAAGGAGGTTCCTCCCCATTTCTTCTACCACTTACCTGCTAGGATCTCATTGGGCTTCTTCTCACTAAGGTGTCTTCCTTTCCCATTTGGGGAGATTCAAAGAGAAACAAATGTCCTGCTGAAGATGAGAGGATACTTTTATATGCCTGAACATGAAAAGCTTCTCAGCTGTGACTCTCAAGTGCACGGGATCCTCTCCATCCCTCCGTTGCAATAACTCAAAGTAGGAGAATAATCTGAGTCCCCCCAGACCCGCTCCCCACTGCAGCAATGGGAAATAGCTCATTATTGCTTTTGAATGAGACTCTAGCACTTTTCATAATAGAGGCATTTAGATGTTCTGCTAATCAAGTGTTTTGACTGCTTGAACATCTGTAGGTGCTTTATCTTGGTTAATGTGGATGTTTCAAGGAGTCTGGCTTCAAGGAGACTGGGTGTATTTTATTCAATACCAAGTTGTTCAGATATGATCCCTCTCCTGGACCCATCCTTCTACTGTTCACTTTCCTTGGAGGCTGCTGTGTGATCAGGGAGAAAACTTTGAGGTCTGGGCCAGAATGAGCTTGAGATGCAGTGGCTAATTTGGACTCTTCTCAATGTGTGAAGCAAAATTACAAATAATTCTATATCCGGAAGAATAGAGCTAATTCCTGTCTCCAAAGTTGGCCATCTGCTTGTTTCTAAGTTCCTAGAGGGCAGAGACCCCATGTAATATTTATATTTAATGAATTATATTATTTACATTTATTAAATTTGATGATAATCATGATGATAGTAATAGAGGTTGGAGCAATGGTGACAGATCTAAAAATCATCCCTTCTAGTTTTGACTGTTTATCTAATTTCCACTAACTTTGTATACAATTTAATTTCATATTCCTTGTGGTTCACATTAAGTCCAGAGACAGCTGGTGGTACAGTTCTACATTTTAGCTGCTCTACGGGAGATGCCAAGGACTTAGGAATACCTTGTCAATCTGATTTAAGCACAGAACCTCTATCCTTCCCTACTCTTCAGGGAAGCCATTCCTCCATACAGGACCTCTGCAAGGATAGAAGTACTTCAGGCTAGTTTAATCCTTCAGGAGCTACTATGTTTGGGAAACAGCATAGCATCATGGATAGAATGATGGACATAGAGTCAAGAGAGCTGGGTTCAAATCCAATTTTGCCTGAAGTTCTTAAAGAGATGATCATGAGCAAGTCATTTAACTCTCAAAGTCTCAGTTTCTTCACTTATAAAGTAGGGATGATGATGATGATGATACTTGCATTCCAGAACTCTTATGAGGATACAGCTTTGCAATCTTTAAAGCACTTTACAAATATTAATTATGATAACTTTACTGTAGCCTAACTTTATATATCTTTCATTTTAATGCCGCCCTGCCCTAACCCCTCAACACATGTGAATGTTTTTTAAAATTATCTTTGTTTACTTAATTAAATATTTTTCAATTAAATATAAATATTTTTAAACAATCTTTTTTTAAAATTTGAGTTCCAAATTCTTTCCCTCCATTCCACTCCTCTGTCTTCCTTTAGAAGACAAGATATTTGATATATATTACATATGTGAAGTCATGCAAAACATATTTCCTTATTGGCCAAATTGTAAAAGAAAACACAAACAAAACAAAACAATAAAAATAAAGTTAAAATATGTATGCTTCAGTTCTTTTTGTGCTGGCGAAGAATTGGAAATCAGCTCATCAATTGGGGAATGGCTGTACAAGTTGTGTGATATATGAATGAAATGGAATACCATTATGCTGTAAAAAATGATGAGCAGATGATTTCAGGAAAACCTGGAAAGACATACATAAACCGATGCTGAGTGAAGCGAGTACAACCAGGAGACAGCAACACTGTGTGATGATCAACTGTGACTGACTCAACTTCTCAGCAATGCAATGATCCAAGACGATTCCAAAAGACTCATGACGAAAAGTGCTATTCATATCCAGAGAAAGAACTGACGGAGACTGAATGCAGGTTGAGGAATACTATTTTCACTTTATTTTTTAATAGGTTTTTTTTTCCTTTTGTTCTGTTTCTTCTTTCACAGCATGAAAAAAATGGAAATATGGTTTATATGATCATGCATATAAAACCTATATCAAATTGCTTACTGTTTTAGGGAGGAGGGAGGGGAACATGAAAGGAAGAAAAATTTGGAATTCAAAATTTTATGAAAATTAATGCTAAAATTGTCTTTGCATATAATTGGAAAAAATAAAATACTATTTGAGTCTGTATTCAGAGTTCATCAGGTTATTTTTTTCCCCTTTGGAGGCAGATGGTGTTTTAAATCATGGGTATTTTAGAATTGTCTTCAGTCACTGTCTTGATCAGAGTAGCTAAGTCTTTCATTGTTGATCATCCTTATAATACTGCTATTTCTTTGTACAATATTATCCTGCTTTCGCTCACTTCACTTTGCATCAGTTCATATAAGTCTTTCCAGGTTTTTCTGAAGTCATCGTGCTCATCATTTCTTATAGCACAATAGTATTCCATCACAGTCATATATCACAACTATAGCAGTAAGGCAAAATTCATGACCTTGGAAAGGACCATGGGCATGCCTGAATGGTTTGGAATCTCAAAGTATAAGGAATTCTCTAGGTGGAAGGCAGAGGAAGCATAACATTTATTTAGACTCCAGAGGATCAGATTCAAGGACCAATGCCCCAAATTTGATATTGTGGCAATAATATTCCAAAACTGATAAGCCTCCCTCACTATAGTAACAAGGAAATTGTAACAAAATATTATAGCAAGGAACCAAGCCATACCGCAGCTTCCCCTAGATGCTAGTGACTCCCTGTAAAAAGATCACTCAGGAATACTCACTCTCTGAGCTCAGCACTCCCTCCTGCAGCAGTGCTGACTTCAAGTTCCTTAATCTCCACCACTCCCTCTTGTTCAGCACTCTCTGCTCTGCACTTTCAATGCTGGCTCTCTGCTTCTGAATCCTGCTCCCCTCCACTGCTCCCAGTCCTGTTCTGTTGCTTCCAGTTCCAGGCTCTCTTTTTATATAGTCCTAGATGTCATTGATTGACTAGAACTCAATGCACATACCATTGGCTTTCATCTTAGCAAGTCTCCTTAGGGCCCTGAGGGCTTCACACCTGCATCAGTTTAGCATCTAGTAAGTAGGGGTTTGGGGCCTACTTAGGAACAAAGATATAATCGGGCCTTCTCACCTAGGTCTACCTGAGTCCTATTGAATGGGTGGGGAAGATCTTTGATCAGATTAATACTGCAACAACTTGTTCAGCCATTCCCCAATGGATGAGCATTCCCTCAATTTCCAATTCTTTGCCACTACAAAAAGAGCTGGTACAATTAATTTTATAATTTATATAACACAAATAGATAATTTTTCCCTTTCCTTTGATCTTTTTGGGATATAGAACAGTAGTGGTAATGGGTCAAAGTGTATGCATAGTTTTATAGCCCTTTAGACATAGTTGCAAATTGTTCTGCAGAATGGTTGGACTAGTTCACAACTCCACCAACAGGGCATTAGTGTCCCAATTTTTCCACATCCTCCAGCATTTGTCATTTTCCTTTTCCTTCATGTTAGCTGATCTGACAGGTGTAAGATGGTATCTCAGAATTGTTTTAATTTGCATATCTCTAATCCATAGTGATTTAGAGCATTTTTTTTCATGTAGCTATTGGTAGCTTTAATTTCTTCTTCTCAAAGCTGCCTTTTTATATCCTTTGATCATTTATCAACTGGGAAATGACTTATTTTATTTTTTGTAAATTTGTCTCAGTTCCCTTTATATTTGAGAAATAAAGCCTTGATAAGAGAAACTTGGTATAATTTTTCACAGTTTCCTATTTTCCTTATAATTTTGGTTGCATGGTTTTGTTTGTGAAAAAGCTTTTTAATTTCATGTAATCAAAATTATCTATTTTACTTCTTGTAATCCTCTTTATCCCTTTTTTGGTTATAAACTCTTCATTTATCCATAGATCTGACAGGTACAGTTTCCCATAGTCCTCTGATTTACTTTCGATATTACATTTTATGTCTAAGTCATTTGTTGGTGATCTATGCCCAGTTTCTGCCAAACTGCTTTCAAATTTTCCCTGCAATTTTTGTCAAATGTTGGGTTTATCAAACAATGGATTACTATGGTCACTGACTACTGTGTATTGGGTACCTAATCTATTCCACTGATCTAATACTCTATTTATTAGCCAGTACCAGATTGCTTTGATGATTTATGCTTTGTAACATAATTTGAAATCTGGAACCTCTAGGCTGCCTTCTTAACATTTTTTCAAGTGATCCCATTGATATATTTGACCCTTTCTTCTTCCAGATGAATTTTGTTATGATTTTTTTTGCCTCGATGAAATAATTCTTTGGTAGTTAGATTAGTATGGCACCAAATAAGTAAATTAACCTAGGTAGAACTATCATTTTTATTATATTGGATTGGCCTACTCATTACAAATTTCTCCAATTGTTTAGGCATCTTTATTTGTGTGGAAAGTGTTTCGTAACTGTGCTCATATAATCCCTGAGTTTGTCTTGGCAGGTGGACTCCCAAGTATTTTATATTGTCTACAGTTATTTTAAATAGAGTTTCTCTTTTTTATCTCTTCCTGCTGGGTTTTGTTAGTAGTATATAAAAATGCTGATGATGTATGTGGGTTTATTTTTTATCCTGCCACTTTGCTTAAGTTGTTAATTTTTTCAACTAGTTTTTAGTTGATTCTCTAGGGTTCTATAAATATTTCATGATATCTTCTGCAGAGTGGTAGTTTTGTTTTTTCATTGCCTATTTTTATTCCTTCAATTTCTCTTTCTTCTCTTATTACTATAGCTAGCATTTCCAGCACAATACTGAGTAATAGTGGTGATAATGGACAGCCTTACTTCATCCCTGATCTTATTGGGAAGACTTCAAGTTTATCTCTGTTACAGATAATGCTTGCTTTTGGTTTTATAGTGCTTTTTTTTTTAAGGGGGGAAGGCAGGGCAATTGGAGTTAAGTGACTTGCCCAAGGTCACACAGCTTGTAACTGTGTCAAGTGTCTGAGGCTGGATTTGAAGTCAGGTCCTCCTGACTCCAGGGCTGGTGCTCTACTCACTGCACCACCTAGATGCCCCTTTGCTTTTAGATGGATAATACTTATTATTTTAAGAAAAGCTCCATTGATTCCTATGCTTTCCAGTGACTTTAATAGGAATGGGTGTGGTATTTTGTCAAAGGCTTTTCCTATATTTATTAATATAATCACATGACTTCTGTTGTTTTTGTTATCGATGAAGTCAGTTATACTGATAGTTTTCCTAATGTTTAACCACCCCTGTATTCCTGGTATAAATCTCATTTGGTAATACTGTGTGATATATCTTTATATCACTAACACCTAAAAAATAAAACGGGGTAGACATACCTGGCCTAAGGTTGCATTGACTGGTATCTTTCTGCAATAAAATCAGCAATGCATATGACAAAACTGGGCATCCATGTGTGCGCTGAAGCCAGCTTCTACTGGGTCTTGGTAGGTAATTGTTAAGTTTTCAGCATGACTGTTTACACCTCAGAAATTAGTAAATGCTACAAAATGGGGCTTGATCGTTTGTTTTGTTGATTGGACTTAAGAAAATGACAGAAAAAATTTTAATAATACCAATTAAACTTAAAAGTATTTCATGTTTAAGTTGTTTTGGGTTTGAGATTGGGTTGTTAAATGTTTCCTAGTGGACCCCTGTAAAACCCTTACCATAGTCATGATATTTCTCTATAACATCTTTCAGCTTATTGCCTATTTATATGTATTCCAGGAGAGTTGATAGCATTTGACTTAGCACTATGTGTGCAAATTATTACAACACAGTGTATGATGTGAAAGTATAATCTATTCTGACTACTAATCCCTGCTGGAAGGATCTAGGAAGAATGTTCTGCCCTAGTCCCTAAATCCCCTTATTGGCCCTGGGATACATGTTCAATAAATGTTCCTTGCTACACTTGCTGCTCATGCTCCTCTCTGTCCTTCATTCTTCACATTAGTGCCTGTCCCTGTACCATATGAGAGCTATCAAGCTGTTCTCCATTACTGTTACCCTTTATCTTTAGGCTCCTTTCCCTGAAAATAATCTGTCCCATGCTATTCCTCCTCCCACAGGGAAAGTTAACATTTTTAGATTGGCCTCTGCACAAGGGTGGGCCAGCAAGAATTATATTACTAATGAAAGTCATCAGCTGAAGTCCCTGGAAATAAATTATTCTGCATTGTGGTTTTACAGATTCCTTAGTGGAGTCACAGATTGGCAACACAGGCTAAGAAATGAGGAACCTTCATTTTGGCACGTGTTACTCAGCTAGTACATCCTGGCTAGTACATCCTGGCAAATACCATTTGTTTCCACAACAGAATGATTTTGGAGCATTTCCATTTATTACACATTTAATTGCATTTTAATTGGTGCAGCTGTTTGCAGTGTGGTTGTGGCATACTGGAATAATATTATTGGGGCCTGCTTCTTACAATGGATTACATCACCATGTGTCAGCACTTTGTACAAGGCCCCTCCCAAGGTTAACCAGAAGCTAATTATCTAGAAAAGAAGTTTCTGATCTGCTGGAGGGTCAGTGGAATGATGTGGCAGTCAAAAATGAAACAAAACTCCAAAACAAAAGAAAGCTTCAGAGACTGCTTTAATGCACGTAGATTATCAAGTACGAAAAAGTTGTACTCATGCTGTATCTAGAACATCAGGTTCAATTCCAGGTCCCATATTTTTGGAAGGATCTGACATGATTGAATATACCCAAATAAGAAACCATTGAAGAATCATTTGAAGCTAATAAAGATATTTTGTTTGGAGGAGAGAAGACTTGGGGGTAAAAACAAAACCACAAACATTATAACTATCATCAAGTCTCTGAAGGACTGTCACAAGGAAGAGGAATCATCTTTATTCTTCTTTGGCCCTGAATACAAAACAAGGAACAGTGAGTAAAAGTTTGATGAAGGTGAATTTGGCTTACTAAAACAATGACAACAACAAACCTCACCAACAATTAGAACTGTCTAGAAATGGCTTTTTTTTGGTCTCAATAGATAGTGACTTCCCTATCACAAGAAGTCTTTTAAAAAAGAGTCTGTGTGTCCACTTGTTGGAAATGTATTTTGTTTCAACTTCAGGTTAGACTAGATGGTCTCCACAGTTCCTTCCAGGTCTTGAATTCTATAGTTCTTTGAACTTTCAAGAGCAGTTGGGATTAAAATAGGCCAAAGTTCTTGTGCAGAGTGTCAAAGGAATTGTAATAGTTCCTTGTCATCTATGAACTAGGGAAAGGTTTGGTACTGAAGAAACACAATGTGCACAGGCCCATGTAAAAAAAAAAGGTGTCTTGTTTTTACACTACATTTATTTTCTGACATACCTCCTGTCATTGAACCCTCCCTTATAATAAAGAAACACTTAAGGAAAACTAAACGACATAGCAACCACATCAAAAAAGCATATGCGGCATTCCACACCCATAGTACCTCAAGAGAGAAGTGTGTTTTTACTTCTCTTCTGGACTAGTTTTAAGTCACTGAAATTAAATTAAGTTTGACTGTCTTTCAGGATTGTTTTTATTTGTGTTATTAGTATTTCTGCATATATTGTTTTCTTAGTTCTGTTTGCTTCACTCTGTGTCAGTTCATATACATCTTCCCGTGCTTCTCTGAATTCTTTATATTTATGTTTCTCATAGCATAATAATATTCCATGATGTGCAAATTCTTTCTCTCTCTCCCTTTATATGTATATATATGTCTGTGTTCTTCAACTGATAGGTACCCATTTTGTTTCTGGTTTTTTGCTACTACAAAAATAACCGCTAAATTTTTTTTACATTTATGGGAGTCATTCTTTCTATTTTTAACTTCTTTGAAATTATGCCCAATAGTGGAATTACTGGATCATACGCAGATACTGTCTTATTAAAAATAGAAGTACTATCTGGGCCTCAGGGCAAGAATCCATATGGTCAAGTTTGGCATCTCCTAGATTCTTACTAATGTTTTCTTTCTGTTAGTTAAGTCATCTGAGGACTTCTCTTGCATGACTTCTTTCTTTAAGGGGAGATTTGGAAAGTTGAGATGCAATAGAAAACAAATGAGGAGATTCAGATTCTAGTTGCCATGTTGCCACTCAGTGATCTTAGGCACAACATTTACGCTACTTTGGCTTCAGTTTGTTCATTTTTGAGACAATGACATTGGGCTTGATGGTCTTTAAGGTCCTAGTTCTGTGATCCTATGTTATAGTCCAATTTGTTACAGAAAACACCGGTCAAAGAAAACATCTGTAAAGGAAAACAATTGTGATTTGTATTACAAATTTAGAAATTGTTCAGACATAAGTTATGCATTACTTTTCTCTCTTGTTTAAATCTTCCTTTGTTTTGCCTTCCCGTTCTCTACATCCCAGGTAGATTAGAGCATTCACTGTATCTTGTTTCAATCTATGGGCATATAGGGAAAGTGGCTTAGGTATGCCAACACAGGCTGGTGGAGTATTCCTCTTTGTCCTTCCCTTTTCCTTCAGAGAAAGGACCAATGAAAATGTTCCCCAACACTGCTCATTGGACCCATACTCTATCCATGTTCTTGGAAAAGAATATAGAACAGCATGCCCCTAGGTATGCTGGTATACCCCTTCCCATCCCCCCCTTTATGCATGCCATTATACTCACCTTGCCCCTCTCTCCCCATCCCCCTCCCCGTTATATTTTTCTCCATATCTGGAATGTATAGGTTTTAAGGTCCAGTTTATACTTCGTATTCTTCCTGAAGTCTTTTCTGATCTTCCTAACTTGGAGTTATCTCTCCCTCCCTCTTCAAACTTCTTGTACCTCACAGACCTTCCTGTTGCACTTATTAGATTCTGCCTTGGGTAACAGTTAGTTTGTTCTTGTCTTATTTCTTCCCTCCACCCCCACTCGCCTTAGATTGTAAGCTTCTTGAAGGAGAGAGAGAATGTCTGGTTTCATTGTTGCACCTTAATGGTAGCACAGAGTGTTGCTTAAAGTAATCTCTTAGGAAAAGTCTACTGAATTGGATTGAAACAGTGGTGGCCCTCCTTAGAGTGTGTTCCTCAGTTCCTCTTTCTGTTAAATATATCCCAAGCAGCCTAGTGCAAATGCTAAACAGTCAGAGAACAAAGGGACCAAGTTCATTCTGAAAACCCAGATTACCACAAAATTTCAATTATTCATGGGTCATTTACCCAATCATTAAGCCCTCCTTTTCTTGGGGCTGCATCTTTGCTCATTATTATTAATTAAGAAGAAGAAAAATGAACATTTCTGTAGTGCTTTGAAGTTACAAGGCCTTTTCCTTACCACAATCCTGAGATGTAATTGCGAGTTATCTTGAGTGTTGAGCACTGCTGAGTTCATCCAGAGCTCAAAGTCCATGAAAATCTTTTCCCCCAGACAAATTGTCACCTCGTCATGTTTTCTCCATCTTATACAAGTTCGTCTTTTTAAAATCCCAGTGTAACTCTTTTTAGCAGCCCCTATTTAATCTTATTCCCTTTGCCTTTCTTTTAATTCTCAGTATTTAGTGCAGTGCCTGGCACAGCAACTATAGTTGTTGGTGGTGGTCCTTCATTTTCAAAGGGTGATGTCTTGCTTCATGGATGAATTGGTTTTAAACAAGGCAGCTGCCCAAAGTTGTTAGCCTCGCTGTCTCTTCCAGAGTCATCAAAGTCCAGTAGCAAGATAAAAGTCAAGACCACTGGCAATGGCCTGGGATGCAGTGGATGACCTTGACATCTGCCATGTTTGACCAAACTCTAAGCACTCCACAGCACTTACTTTAGCCACCTTCATAGAGGGGGGAGGAAATTATTCTTATCTGCCCATTCCACTGGGGGAAATCTTAACATGCTTGGGGTATATATCCCCCTAGTTCACTGACAAATTTGAGGCCTATCAGTTGCTCTCAACATGGTTTAGCATGTCTGCCAAGATAGTTTTATTAGGATGTGGCTGCTGTGTATGCTACAGTTTCTTGGAGCCACAGAAAAGACTTGGGTGACAGGTGGACACCAAAGGTAGATGAGCAGCCCTGAAAAGTGCTTGGCAAGCTCTCCAACCAAAGGTATTGGTCCTCCATGACATATACCCTCTCATACCTCTCATATAGCCCTGGCACATAGTAAGTGCTTAATAAAGTCTGGAAGATGGCTTCAACCCCGAATTTTAGCCTGACAAGATCTTTTTAAATGCTGGCTCCAAACAGGCAGTTTTCAGAGGAAGAAATTAAAGATCTTGATAGTCATAAGAAAAAAATGCCCTTAATCACTATCGATTAGAGAAATACAAATTGAAACAACTCTTAGGTACCATATCTCATCTGTCAGATTGGCTAACATGACAAAACAGGAAAATTGTAAATGCTGGAGAAGATGTGGGAAAATTGGAACACTAATGCATTGTTGGTGGAGTTGTGAACTGATTCAACTATTCTGGAGAACAATTTGGAACTACACCCTAAGGGTCATAAAAATGTACATACCCTTTGACTCAGCAGTACTAGTTCTAGGGCTGTATCCCAAAGAGATCATACAAATGGGAAAAGGACCCATATGTACAAAATTATTTATAACAGCTCTTTTTGTGGTGGCAAAGCATTGGAAATCAAAGGGATATCCATCTGTTTGGGAACGTCTGAACAGGTTATGTTATATGAATGTTGTGAACTCTTGTGCTATAAGAAATGACGAGTAGATGGACTTCAGAATAATCTCGAAAGACATACACGAACTGATGCTGCCCGAGGAGAGCAGAACCAGGAGAACATTGCACACAATTACAGACACCTTGTGCAATGACTAATTTTGATAGACTGGGCTCTTCTCAGCAATGCAAGGTTCTAAGACAGCTCCAAAAGACTCATGATGAAAAAAGCTATTCACATCCAGAGAAAGAATTATGGAGTCTGAATGCAGATTGAAACAAACTATTCACTCTCTCTCTCTCTTTTTTGTTTTGTTTCTTCTTTTTCGTGGTTCATTCCATTGGTTATAATTCTTCTTTACAACATAACTAATGTGAAAATATGTTTAATGAGAAGGTTTATGTAGAACCTATATCAGATTGCATGCCATCTTGGGGTGGGGATGGGGAAGGAGAGGAAGGGGAGAAAATGTGGAACTCAAAACCTTGTAGAACTGAATGTTGTAAACTGGAAATAAATAAATTAATTTAAAAGGAAAAAAATAAATGCTAGCTCTGACTTCTGAGTAGATTTTAATTTTGTTTTCCGCATCATCTAAATTATTTCTCCTTGTATCCCTTCTTCTTCCCTCTCAAAGAATCATCCTTTAAAGCAAATATTTTTTTAAAAAAGAGGAAGAGGAAAAAATGGAAAATATCTGATATTCTATGCAATATCCATACCCATGGACCCTCCCCCCCCCAAATACAAACCTCTGCAATGAAGAAGGGTTGACATTCAATGTCACAGCTATCTCTCTTGGCTTTGTCATTTACAAGTTAGTGCAAAGTATGCCTTTATTCATATAACTGAAAAACATGTGAAACATCATATGGTCAAGGATAAATCCCTGATGACTGCTGGAGACCTCCTTCAAAGTTGAGGTTAAACCATTAATGACTTTTCTTGGGCTCTGACCATTCATCTTGTTCCAAATCCAATTTACTGTACTCTCATCTTCCCCCACATCTCTCAATCTTGTCCACAATAATAGTATAAAAACATCATTAAATGGACTAAATCTACACTATCTAAATCTAAAATCTATTTAAACTACATTTGTAACATCTATTCCCCTGCTATCCCAGTCTACTGAGTATATTAAAAAAAAAAAGGAAATTAGATTAGTATGGCATGATCTGCTCTTCATGAAATCGTACTGGCTCTGTGATCACTATTAAATTTTCTAAAGTTTTTAAAATACATTCTGGGATTCTGATAGGGATTAGAGTCAAGTTCATTGGTCTATAGTTTGAAGACTTCATTGCTTCTCTGTTTTGGAAAACTCTGAACAGCATGTTCCTTTCTCCAGATTCCATTTATCATAATTATTCAAGACAACTGAGAAAGGCTCACCAACTCTTTTAGCACCCCGAGATGTTATTCATCTGGACCTGGTGATTCGAACTCATCAAGGGTAGTCAAGTGCTCTCTTAGAATCTGATGGCTTTTCTTGAGTATCAATTTCTATGATCTATTTTTGTCTTTCTAAATCAAGGATTATTCCCCTGGGTAAAGAAAAGAGAAGCAAAATAAGAGTTTAATAGTTTTACCTTTTCTCTCTCTTCCATCATGATTGTTCTATCTACTACATACATCTGTCCCATCTTGGATCATCCAGTTTTCCTCAGGATAGCTCATCTATGTAATTTTCTATTGATCTTTCCCCTGAACTAGGAATCAGAAAGTCTTTTCTGTATCTCTGATGCTAAAGACCTGAATTTTCATTCCAATTCCACCATTTACTACATGAGGAACTACTTACTACCTGGATATGTCTTAGGATCCATTAGGAACCTTAGTTTCCTCATGCATAAAATTGGGAAAACTAATGCATTCCTTACGCATTTCATAGGGTTATCTGTGAGGCTCCAATAAGTGAAATCAATGCAAATTTTGAAGCACTGCACAGATATAGAGTAAATTCATTGGGTCAAAAGGAAGATATTCAACGTAATGAAGAAACTAACTTCAAAGATCTTTAATTCTCTTTTTGGTTCTTTTCTCCGAGTAATCTAGATCCTAAGCACACTTGTTTTCTTGCTTTTTCTCCAACATGACCCTCCATCTCTCATCTCTGTGCCTTTGCTCTGGCTGTCCCCTATCCCTGGAAACCTTTCCCTTTTTACTTCCACCACTTAGTTTCTCTGAATTCCTTCAAGACCCAGCTCATATCCTACTTTCTGTGGGAAACTTTTCCTAGACTTCCCAGCTATGCCTAGCTTTCCTTCTGAGATTACGTTTAATTTACTCTGTATATAACTTGAGTGCATAGTTATTTATACTTGTTTGTCTCAACCTTAAAAATGTGAGCTCAGTGAGGGCCTGGAGCATTTTTGCCATTTTCTTTTTGGTATCTGTATTAGGAGGGCAGAGTTTATAATCTCAAAGAGGATCATAAACATGTCTGAAAGGTTCGGAACCGCCGGATATAAGAAACTCTCAAAGTAGAAGGCAGAAGAATCAAAACATATATTTAGGCTCCACAGTAACCAACCCATGAACCAGCATCCCCATTTTGACATATTAATGAAAAGTTTCCAGGCCCAATAAGTACGCCTTACAAGAGTAACCAGGAGGCTACAGAGAAGCATGATTGCATAAAGCAAAATCATGCTTCCCCCTCTATGGTAAAAAGATTACCCACTGGCCTGAAGTCTTTGTTCAGCTTCCTCCCGTAGGTCAGCTCTGCTACTGGCAGCTCCTGCTTCAGCTGTGGCTGCGGCTGCGGCTATGGCTATGGCTGTGGCTGTAGCTGTGGCTGTAGCAGCCTCTGGCTCCAACGGGAGCTGCTTTTAACCATCTAGCTTCTGCGGGGGTGTAAGGTACACGGGGAAAGCACAGGTTCTTTCCATCAGCTTAAGCAAGGGAAGCAAGGTGAAGGGGCCGACAAGCTTACTCCAGTCCAACATACAAACAGCATTCAGTTCAGGGGAAAAAGCCAAACTAGTCAAGGGCACTTGTTGACTAAGTGCTAAGGAGCCCATTTTTGGTTGCCAATACAGTATCCTGAGCTTTTAGCACAGTGCTTGGCACATAGCAATTGCTTAATAAATTCCTGTTGATTATTAACTGCCTGACTGACTTTCTGAGAGCTGAGTAACCTGAGGAAATTTTCCTGAGATTTGGAAAATTCTTCTTTCTATTATGTAGGATACTGGTTCCATTGGATTCCCAATTTACCTTTGCCAATAATGCATGGGTTTGCTTAGCAGGGGCTAATGTGGATGTAACTGAGTGAGCAACAGATTTGTCAGTGGTTAATTAAGTTTCAGTGATTAATTCAGCTTTCTATCCGTAGTCAAGTCAGGTTCTGGTTCTTATAGCTGAGAGACTTGTCTGCCTCATCCATGATTTTCACTGGATGTGGGGAAGAAGGATGAATAGTTCAACTCTCTAAAGAAAAAAAAAGATTTAGTTATTGCTAGTTTTAACTGGGATGCTATCTGTATTCCACAGACAAAGCAGGCTAGGACCATAAAATTATGTTGGCCCAAGTTATAACATATTGCCAGGAACCAAAAATAATTTTATTTGTACCCTATAAAAAAAGTAATATGTAATTTCTGCTGTGATATGATGAATTGTTCTCAAAGAACTGAGTCAGACAAGAACTCTACTGGACTCTCTCAATCATAATTGTGCCATCCTGGACATGCAGGGGGCCTCAGGGTCAGCAATATCTACTGGAAGCCATGGTGTTTGAGATTTATCCTTTGTTGGATCCTTCCCCTAAGAATCTGGGTTTTCTAGAGTAGAGATATCAAATGGGCTGGCCTGGCTTCATGCAGGCCTGCAACACTCCCCATTGTAGCCAAATCAGATTAAAATGTAATTGGGAAATATTTAACAAAATAAAGAAAATCAATAAAACATAGACTAATTAGTGGTTTTGAAAGTCAATATGTGGCCAGCAGGGATCCTTATGTATGGCTTAATGACCCCTGTTTCTATTTGAGCTTGACACTGCTACTTTATGGTGCTTCTTTTACTCTAGGGTTCCATAGAAAGTATTCAAAGTAGGTTTTGCCAGTCTTCCTACAGGGAAGCCATGCTAGGACTTGTTACTTGCAATAGTGATACAGTGTTGACAGTTCTCTTGGTCCAAGTGTAAAACTATGCCCATGAGAGGGTCACTGTCTTTATATCCTGGCCCCAAGAACAAGGTACCCCCGCATCACATTAACAAGGTATTTTAGTCATCTCCTTGACCCCCAAACTTCTTTTGGTTATACTCTTCTACAGAGGTTAGCTTTCATTCAGCTATTTTGCTTTAAGCAACACTTGATAGTAAGAACAGCATGCATGTTAGAACTGGCCAGCCAAACATATTTAAGCTGTGAAGGAGTTCTTCAAAAGCTCAGGTATTGGGTGTCACATCAAAACTGTTACATGTGTGAACTATGACGAAATAAACATGAATATTGAAGATGGAAGGTACTGATAAAATGAGATATGTTCTCATTTGTATAGGTGCTTCCCTAAGGATTTCAAGATAGTCACTATTAGTCATTGATCCAAGCTCTGGAAAATATCTGGCTCCATGTATCCTAAACCCAACTAATTTTTTTTATCAACCGTTCACTGTCGAAACAATTGCTACATAGCTCCTAAATTTCCCAACTCTTACCTAATCAAATATAGTCATATCCAATCTAGTTCAGTTTAATTGAATCCAACAAGCATTTTTAAGTTGCCAATCATATGCAAGGCTAAGCAGTGGGAATACAAGACAAAATGAAAAATAATCCTTGCTCTCAGGGAGCTTATATTTGTATGGAATGTGAACTCAATATCCTTTACCATTCCAGGCATTATCACTGCTCTCTTCCTCACCCTCTGTCCCTTCAAAAATCTGATTTCCTGGTTTCCTATGCAGAATTACACCTCTGGAGGTATACTCAGTCATAGGGACATAGTCAGTCAGGGTTTGGTCCAAGTGTTCCTAACCTTGTGATAAGATTATATTCCTAACTCCTGTCCTAAACCTAACCCAGGTGTCTGGACCTCTTGTCTTTAGTATTGAGCCAAAGGCTCAAGGCACACCCTTGCCTCTACCATTCTTAATCCTATCCAAGCTCAAATCTTAGCTCCTGTGAAACCTTTCCTTACCACCTCATTCATTAACTAAGTACTTGAGTGCCTGTGATGGCAAGCAGGGTGGGGCTTTTTGCCTTTGTTTTTTCTTTAGGAGTGCTTCTTATCACTAAGGCACTCAAGTACCTTTGATGAGTCTCGCCTTTCAAATGTAATGGCAAGCAAGGTGGACTTTTTGCTGTCTTTTGTTTTGGAGTCATTGATTGGAAACAATAATATGATATGTTGCTAGTGATTAAAGCTTGTTCCCATGGTAGATGCTAAGCCTTTTCCCACACCCTTTCCTTAAGTAGGCCCTAAGCCCCAGGGCCCTAAACAGGGTGTATATATATATATATATATATATATATATATATATATATATATATATATTTATATTTATATTTATATATATATTTATATATATACACATACATATATGCTCCCAGGTGGCATTTTGCTTTAGGGGGTTTTCACTCATTGGAAGAATGGTCATGTGGTTTGGCCAGATGAGACTCTGGGTAGCCATTAAGAGCCCCCCTAACCCCCCACTCCTCGCCTTGAAAACCCAGATGTTGGTGCTTCTCTCTCTGGTTACTATGTATTGTGATTTGGTCAGACAGGTAGAAGCCTGTCTGTTGGTTTCTGTTCTTCTCTCTGCTCATAATTCCTATTTGTAATTTCTGTTTTTATTTTCCCTGAAGTTCAGGGTGCTGACTTTTTCCCCTGAACTAAGTGAATTACATATGTGTGTGTGTGTGTGTGTGTGTGTGTGTGTTTAATTAAAGTGAGATTGTTAACCCCTTAAAGTTGCTTTCCTTAGAAAAGCCCATCGAAGAACCTGTGCTGTGCTGGCAGCCCTCCTGTGTGCTGGTGCTGTTGGTCCCGTGCCCTCACAGCAGGCGCTAGTCCCATTGTTGATACAATGCCTTTATATGGCACTAGACAATGGTGAATTAAGCAAGACCACTGTCAGTCAAGAAGCTTGCAGTCTAGTAGGGATGAAGCACATATATAAAAATATTCATATGCGCAATATAGCAAGGTAGAATGTAATGGTTGCCATGAGAGAAGTAAAACACGTCATTGTCCTTAGAGAAATGGGGTCACTTCTAACTTTAGTGATCATGAAAAACTTCATGGATGAGCATCATTTGTGTTTGGCTTTGAAAGATGAGCAAAATTCCAAGAGGTAGTGACAAGGAATGGACATTCCAGGGAGAAGTAATAATCGCTAAACACCTATTAAGCACCTATCCTGTGCCAGGCATTGTGCTTAGTGCTAGAGATACAAAAACAGACAAATGGCAGTTCCTACCTTCAAGGAACTTACAATCTAATAGGGGATACAACATGCAAATATATGCAAAGCAAGCTATATGCAGGATAAATAGGAAATAATTAACAAATGGAAAGTTCTACAATGAAGAGGCTTCTTGTAAAAGATGAAAGCCAGGAAGGTTAGCAGGCAAGAGTGGAGAAGGGAAAGCATTGGCATAGGGGATAGTCAGAGAAAATGCCTAGAGATGACAGATGGGATATCTTATTGATAGAACAGCCAGGAGACTGGTGTCATTAAAAAATAATAATGATAATCCTGAGAACTAACATTTATATTGTGCTTACTATGTGCCAGGCACTATGCCAAGCACTTGACATGAAAGAGTACATATGGAAGAGTAAGGTATAAGAAGACTGGAAAGGTAGGAGGGGGCTAAGTTATGAAGGGCTTTGGATGGCAAACAGAATTTTGTATTTGACCCTGAAAACCATAGAGAGCCACTTGAGCTTATTGAGTTGGGGGGAGGAGGGGAAGAGGGGTGACATGATCAGATCTGCAGTTTAGGAAAATGAATGATGGATTGAAACAATACTGTGAGCAAAACATGGAGGCTGAAGCACAGGTTATATAAATGGAAGTAGTGTGAGACAAAACCAGGAAGATAGATTGATAACAGTAGAGAGTGCTATAATGTACTCTGCATTGGGTTTGAACTGGAATCCATTCAGAGATCATTGGGGAGCCATCAATGGACTTTTAACAGGGGAATGAGGTGATCAGCTGTTTTATCAATACTTCGAATTTCTTCCTTGACATTCTTGACAAACAGCCATTAAGCCTTGTCACAAAGACATTGATGGGAATCTCTCCATCTGTAGAAACAACCTGTTTCACTGTGCAGAATTTCCTCCCCACATTGAGTAAAAATTTGATCCTTCATTACTATAAATTCCTTGAAAGAAATGGGTGTGACTTTGGAAAATGTCTCAGGGTCTCACTTTCCTTATCTGTAAAAGGAGGAGGTTGAACTGGATGACTTCTAAGTTCCCTTCCTGCTCTAGATCCATGTGGTCCTTCTACTAGATGAATTAAGTACTAGAAGGTTTCTAAGGTCACTTCCATGTCTACACTCCCAAACCTGTAAGGCCCTGAATAGATTGGAGAAAGCAATTACACCCCTCTCTTCTGTCCAGAGACAAAACAAGAAACAAAAAAATGAAATAGGGTTCCTGGCACTAGCAGCACATTACCATATAGAACCTGCAGCTTCACATTCTGCTCAGCCCATTCTTCACATGGGTGTACAATGGAAGGGCTGATTCTCTTCTGTCACATCAGTTAAAGCCTAGCCAAGCTGTGGGAATTCTCAGGATTTTGTTCTATTATTAGAAGCCAATTACCATCTGGTAGTGTGCTATAGGGAAGCATTATTCTTCTGCTTCAGCAAGTATAAAGTGCAGCAGTTCGGGGACCATGCTGGGGACTTGGAGAGCTCCCAGGCAAGAGGAAGAGAAAGAATTTTATTCCTTTCCAAGGAATTCTTAAAGCGTGGCTTCTATAGCTACCAGTGTGTTTGACTTGAGCCAGAGCTATGTCTAGGGTGGGGTAAGTGTGGTTTTGCCCTAAGGCACATAAATTTAGAGAGTGCAAAGTATGGTTACTATAATTAACTAAATCATCATTTCCATCAACTAGATTTGTCTTAATTATTTTTTCTAGTATTTTGACATCATGGATTAAAGAATATGATTTGAGGATACTTTTCTGCTTATCCTGATTGTGACAGACTGTTAGCTCCTTGAAGTTAGGGACTGTTTCATTTGGGGGTTTGTATCTCCACTGCCTAAAACAGTGTCTGAGAAACACTTGTTGGTTGATTGAATGGTTATAGCAATGCAGAATGCCCCAAACTGCTAGTTACTGACTTTCTCTTTAAATTCAATTTAGGGAGTTTTTCTGAGCCCAGACTAAAACTTTGGTCAGAGATGTACCTCTTTTCTGGAATCTGTTTCTCAGGGCACCCTGCCCTGCCACCTAACTCTAATCTCCTTTACCCAGACACAGGCACCCCCTACCATATCTGGGTCCTCACAGAAATCTTCATGGCATTCACCCTAAAGATGCCAGAGCCTGAGATCTACATCATGTGACCTGCATTAGCAGCCAGCACAGAAGAAGAGAACCTGGTCATACTCATAAAGAAGTTTGAGCCGGAGGTAGCGAAAGGGTCCAAATGAGCCTGCCAAGGACCTCACCTCTTCCTCTTCTGTCTTTGAACCTAAACAGGAAGGGGTGGGGTCAGCTGGGGAAATCTGCTGCAGGTGAGGTTTCTTTTCTTTTCCAAATCCACCAGAAGCCAGATTGTCACATCAATAGGGTTGCCATTTCTCCTTGTCTTAGCAGGGTGCTTCGATGTGAGTTAAGTAAACCCTTTATTTAGAGGGTTTAGGAGGGACATTTCTCTTTGATCCACCCACGTTTCTTAGCTGCTAGCCTTGTTCCAGCCTCGCTGCCTCCAATTGACCCTACTTTCAATATCTTGAACATGACCTTGATGGGCTGTTTCTGTGACTTTTGTACTCTCTATGCTGTGTGCCTGGAATGTTCTCCATCCTTACTTCCCTTCTCTTAATTTCTTTGGCTTTCTGCTACTTTGAACTCAAATCCTACCTTCTATAGGCCTTTCCCAGTCCCCTTAGATGCTAATTACACCCCCCCTTTCTGATTCCTTTCACTTGCTCTATATGTCTTGTATGTATCTAATTAATTGCACTTTATCTCCACCATCAGAATATATACTCCTTTGAGAGAAATGATTATTTATAACCATTATTTATAATTTATTTAAAAACCCCCAAATGAAACAGTCCCTAACTTCAAGGAGCTAACAGTCTGTCACACTCAGGATAAGCAGAAAAGTATCCTCAAATCATATTTTTTAATCCATGATGTCAAAATACTAAAAGAAATAATTAAGACAAATCTAGTCAATGGAAATTGGTGATTTTGTAACTATAGGAACTATGCTTTGCACTCTCTAAATTTATGTGCCTTAGGGCAAAACCACACTTACCCCACCCTAGATATAGCTCTGGGTCAACTCAAACATACTGGTAGCTATGGAAGCCATGCTTTAAGAATTCCATGATTTGGGGAGATCCAGAGCTCCCCCCTTTTCCTAAGGTTTTTATTTCAAAAGTTCAGTCATTTGAAGGATATTACTGATAATGAGACTGGATTAACTTTCTTAAAATCTTGTTCAGACCCTGCCCAGGTGGGAAAGCCATTGTGCTCTACTCTGGTTTGGGTGGGTATAAATTATTTGACTGGGGGTAACTTAGAAGTAAGTGACATAATCAAAGTTCATTAAAATAGGTCCAGCCCCTCACTGTAATATTGCCACCCTCAGGAACACCCCTCTTCCAAGGGCATGTAAGCTGTAAGACCTGCCACCATGATTGTCTGTGGCATTTGAGAGTGTCACTGACCATTTATTTAAAATGCTGGCATTATTAATAAGATGACTAATTACCCAGAAATCATGCCTCTAAATCTTTTTAAACCTCACACTTTGAGGGCAGGGACTCTTTTTTTGCCTTTCTTTGATATGTATCCCTAACCTTACAATGATATAGCACACAGTGGACACTTTAATGTACTGTAATCCAAAATGACTTGTCTATTGCTTGTCTGTTGATTCCTGAAGCTGCTGCCCAGAATCACAAATTATGGGGTGAGCTTTTGCTTCTAAAGCCTCTACATTCTCTTTTTGGCACCCTCCTCTCTTATGGGGTCCTAAGTGGCTATGGTCAACAGAGAAACACTCTTTTCGGTGATTGACAACCCATTGATATGTATGACAATAATCCACCAGATGTTTGAAGGGGAATTTATGCTTTCAATCTTTATTCCTGAAACTGTTAGGAACTTTTTGATGTGGTTAGTGTAACTGTCATATCAAACAAGGGAAATTTGGTAGTGCGGTGGATAGAGTGCTGGTTCTAAAGTCAAGAGGACCTGAGTTCAAATTTGGCCCAAGTTCAAATTTGAGACCCTAACTAGCTGTGTGACCCTAAGCAAATCACTTGCCCTCTGTCTGCCTTAGTTTTCTCATCTATAAAATGATCATGATAATAGTACCTATCTCCCAGGGTTGTTGTGAGAGAGATATTTATGAAGTGAGATATTGATAAAGCACTTTACAAACCTGAAAGTAGTAAATAAATACTAGTTACTACTGTTATCAAGACATTGGAGACAATGAATCTATGTTGGCTAAGGAGAGGGGTTTTGTCCCAGCAGGCCTTTCCCTATAATTTCCTTCCTTGCTCTCATTCCATAGGCTACCTAAGCAGGCTTTGAGCCTTAAAGTGATTTCCCAAGTGTGCTTCTGTACTGGAAAGTTATTTATTTTTCCATTATAAATTTTTAAATTGTCTAGCTGATACATAAATTAGCCTCTTACGGATTTGGTTGGAGTGACTAAAGATCCCCAAAGCATGGTTATCTTTGAATAAACTAGTAAGAGAAATTTCACAGGTAAAATGTTAGAAGACTGAATCATGGTTCATAAAAAGATAGCAGCAATCTGACCACAAACATATACAGCCTAGTCTCAAATTAGCAATTTTATTGCACTTATAGATATATAGAGACAAATATAGACAGAGATAAACAGATTTCATCTGTACGGGGTGTCCCTAAAGTCTGGACACATAGGCAAAAATGCATATTTTGAAATATTTGGAATATTAACAGACCTTAGCCCCCTTGACCTCTTTTTCTGGGGTATGCTAAAGGAGAAGGTGTACTCAATGAAAATCACAGAAGCCACACACTTTATTGAATGCATAAAGAGTGAATGTGCTAAAATTGACAGCAATGTGGAGTTATTACATCGAGTTCACGTGAATCTTGCAAAGCTCATCAACTCTTGCATCACAAATGATGGAAATAATATTGAAGATGTTATTTGTTAATATTCCAACTGAATAAAATGTGGTTGAAAATTTCATTCATTTCATTTCTTGAAAATATGCATTTTTGCCTGTGTGTCTAGACTTTAGGAACACCCTGTATATCTCTATCTATCTATCTGTCTTTCTACACATATTGGTGTCTACATACGTCTGTCTGTCTGTCTCTCTCTATATATATATCTTATATGTGTGTATATATAGATATATAGACAAATATATATATATATTTACATCTATATGTACTTTAAATAGATATAACTCTATTGATATATGTCAGATGGCTACCAAGTCAGTGACCATAGCTAATACCTTTTTTTACTCTTTCTGTTCCTTTCATCCCATCAAACTATACCTGTCTTCTATACTGGATTAAGGTCTTGTTCATTTCCAGTTGTCAAGTAAACCTAATACACTTGTTTTTGCTATGTCAGTCAATGGTCAATAAAGCAGAAGCAATGCAGTCTCAAATTTCATTGATGCTGGAGATTCACCTGTGACCTTATAGAATGGATATTGGTACTCATACTGGTATGTCAACTGTTGTCATAGGAACAGGAAGCTCACCTGGAAGCTCCCACCAGGACCCTGGCAGCTTTCATATTCTTTGTACCTGCTAACTCTCTGAGAGCTGGCATGTAATATACATCAATAAACCTCATTGGAATCTACAATCTTTAAGTAGGTCAGCAGTACTATTTTCCACATAACTATCCATGTAGGAAGCAGTGGTAATTTTAGGTATTATGACTGAGCAGTGATACAGATATTTTTAAGAAACTTCTTTGTCAATCAGTGGAAGAGAGCACATCTTGACAATTCTAATCTCTAGGTTTTTGTTCATTTTTTTTCTTTTGCTTGAATGTCCTCTTCTATTCTCTTCACCTCCTAACTATACCTCTGATCAAGTCACTTAATTTTTCTTTGCCTTCTTTGTCTCTGTCTTTTATAGGAAAATAATGATGCAACTTTCTACCCTTTTCATTGGGGATGTTGTAAGAGTGAACAAGATAATGGGTATATAAATTTCCAGTGTGTTGGTGTTTTATCTTATGACAGGAGAGCTAGCCAATAAAATTACTTTATGGTAAATTTGCAGATAGGAGTTACCTTAGGAAAAAAAAGGAACTCGGAGTTAGCTGGGTTTGCATGATCTCACTTCAATCAGGCAATAAAAAGACATTTAATAAACACCTATTTCTGCTGGGCCCTGTGCTAGGTGCTATTTTTTATTTAACACTAATTGGGCATCTAGCTGGCTGGGGAATAACAGCTGTTTTGAATTATGCACTGTTCTGAATACTAGAGATTGGCTCATAACAAGGTTTTTACTTTGAGAACTTCATGGCCACAGAGGGAAAGATTGTCAAAGTTCTGAGATGAGAGAACCTCTATAATTCCAGCAGATAACATTTTCCCGGGTCCCTGTGGTTTAATGTAAATTTCCCTTTGGGATTCTTAGGATCTGGAATTGAAAGAAGATCTCTATTAACCCAAGAGAAATAAAATTTCCTGCAAACCTTATAATTGGCTAATACATGAAAATGAAACCCAAATGCTCCATAAATCTCTTTGAGAGAAGGTCAGCTTGTACACTAGTCATGGAGCCTTGTGCCTGGGGAGAAACTGACTTATTTGGTCAGTTGCAGTCGGACCCTAAAGAATATTTGTAAAATGAACAAATAAAAAAAAGCAATAAGGAAGGAAAATTCCTTTCCCTTAGGAACCTTAGAAAATAATGCAATTTTAGAAGAGAAAACAAAAAGAACTACAGAAGAGGATACCAACAAATGGAGTAATTTTGTGCTACCTTGTTAAACTTAGTATTATGTGTGTATGAATATTTCTTTAAAGAACACACTGTACATGACAGAACTTCAGTTTCCAATATATTCTGCTTTCTTGTAAATTTTGTGTATTGATTATTGATAATTGCTAAGTTCACAATAAAAAAGAAAATTAAAGAGAATAACATGATGTAGTTGTAAGAGGGATAATAGGAAACATTTGCAGAAACTGGGTGGGAAATTGAAGAGGAAAAGGATCTATAAATACAAAATATTCATAGCACTTCTTTTCATGGTTGTCAAAAATTTTCCAGTTTTGGAATACTAAGAGAGTATCATCCTGCTGGGGAATGGTTAAGCAAATTTATGGCATATGAATGTAATGGAATATTTTTGTGCCATAAGAGATGACAAAATGGACAGTTTCAGAGGAAATTGAAAGGTCACTCTGAATTGATGAAGAGTGAAGTGAGCAGAAATAGACAAATTTAAACAATGATAACATTATAGAGAAAAACAACTTTGAAAGACTTTAGAGCTCTGATCAATGCAATGATTAAACTATGAGACCAAAGGAATGAAAATGAAACACACGACTCACTGAGAAGTGATGAACTTAAAATGAAGAAAGACACATAATATTTTCGGACATGGCTAATGTTGGAATTTGTTCTGCCTGATCAGGCAGCTATATATTGAGAGCTCTATTTTTGTTTTAATTTGCTCATTCAGGGGAGGGACTGGAAGGGTAGTGGTAGGGATACATTAATTTTGAAAAGTTTGATAATAGACAAATATAAATAATAGACTATATAAAAGAGAAGTTGAATGGGGGTACAGAGAGACCAAAAATATGTCCTGAAAAACTATGCACAAATGATGAAACACTAAGATTACAAGACATGACTTTAGGGGGAGGATAATGAGTTCTGCCATTGAACCTAAGATGCCTCCCTGAATCTTTCTTTTGAGCAAGGCCACAGAGTGGTCATTCTTCATTATGTGGACTTAGCCACCACAGCTCATTTCAGGAACTACTCCTCCCTCTGCTTTTCAGCATCTTTTTATGTTTTCTCCCTCACTAAAGTGTAAGCTAGTTGAGGGCAGGATTGTCTTTCTTTTTGCTTGTATTTGTATCTCCATAGTTTAGCACGGTGACTGGTACACAGAAAGCACTTAATAAATATTTGTTGTCTTGACTTAATTAATGCTCATTGTTGACATCTCCTAAGATGGTTAGAAGGAAAGTGGTTTATAAATATTAAAGTGATATATAAATGTGAGTTATTATTATTCGTAAACTTTAAAGCCCTGCACATTTTAACAAGTAGGTATATACTCTCTTTTTAAAAATTTAAATATATTTTTATTGATATCCTTTGTTGTGTTTCTGACACCACCATTTCCCAATATATCCCAACCACCACACATACACCCAGGAACCATCTGTTTTTAAGAAAGAATAAAAAACAAAGAGGAAAAAAATATGTAGTTCAGCAAAGCTAATAAACATATTAACTAAGTCTGGTAGCATATGTGCAGTTCCACACCCCTAGATCCTGACCTCTGCAAGGAATGAATAAAGGTACATTTTCTCTTCTCTGAACCAAACTTGGCTGTTATAATTAAACATCACAGAATGAATACATTAAACATCTGTTTGCCAACAATCCTAGACTCATCAGTCCATTGGAAAGAGACCAGATTTCACAACAGGATGACAATTTGAAGGTAAGCCCATTGGAAGTATACTCACTATGAAAAAGCCAAATGTTGGTGCCAAGTGTGACTGATCTGAAATGGTTTGCTTGGGCTGTGTCTCATCTCACACCTGTTATTTGCAGAGCTCTCAAGAACATCTGAACAACAACAGGCAACAATGGTTTATAAATATTCTATGTTGATTTAGAAAAAAAGGGTGATACCATAAGCAAATTAAAAGAGCAAGGAATAATTTACCTGTCAGATCTATGAAGAAGGGAAGCATTTATGACAAAATAAGAGAGAGAAAATTATGAAATGCAAAATGGATAATTTTGATTATGTTAAATTAAAAAGATTTTGCACAAACAAAGCCAATGCAACCAAGATTAGAAGGAAAGCGGAAAGCTGAGAAATAATTTTCACAATCAGTGTTTCTGATAAAGGCCTCATTTCTCAAATATGTAGAGAATTAAGTCAAATTTATAAGAATACAAGTCATTCCCCAATTGATACATGGTTAAAGGGTATGAACAGGCAGTTTTCAGATGAAATTAAAGCTATCTATAGTCACATGAAAAAATGCTCAAAATCACTATTGATTAGAGAAATGCAAATCAAAACAACTCTGAGATACCACATCACATCTATCAGATTGGCTGATGTGACAGAAAAGGAAGATGATAAATATTGGAGAAGATGTGGGGAAATTAGAACACTAAAGCATTGTTGGTGGAGTTGTAAACTGATTCAATCATTCTGGAGAGCAATTTAGAACTATGCTCAAAGGGCTGTAAAACTTTGCATACCCTTCGATCCAATAATACCATTACTAGGTCTGTATCCCAAAGAGATCATTAAAAAGGGGAAAATATTTGTAGCAGCTCTCTTTGTGGTGGCCAAGAAGTGGAAATTGAGAGGATGGCTGAATCATCAGTTGAGGAATGGCTGAACAAGTTGTATATGAATGTAATAGAATACTATTGTTCTGTAAGAAATGATGAACAGACAAATTTCAGAAAAACTTGAACTGATGCTGAGTGAAGTGAGCAGAACCAGGAGAACACTGTACACAGTAACAGTAACATTGTGCAATGACCAACTTTGATAGACTTAGCTCTTCTCAGCAATGCAAAGACAATTCAAAAGATTCATGATGGAAAATGTTATCCACATCCAGAGAAAGAACTATGGAGTTTGAATGCACATCAAGGTATACTATTTTCACTTTTTTTTTGTTGTTTTTAATTTATTGTGGTTTTCCCTTCTTGTTCTGATTTTTCTTTCACAACATGACTAATGTGGAAATATGTTTAATATGATTGTATGTGTATAGCAATAATATTCTACATTTTGAAAAAAATTTAAAAATACAAAAAAAGAAATGTTGTATGTTGAATTCTAATTGGACAGCACTCTGGTTGGACTTGTGATGGCTACTGACATCTTCCTTTCTTAACTCAGCAAGCCAGAGGCCAGAGGGTTACTGACAAACATCACACAAGTGGGACTTTTCTCTGGTACAAATTATCTGATATACAGTAAAATTGTGTACTGCTTCTGAAGGCCTGTTTGTATTTGTTGCACTCACAAGTTTTCTCTCTGGAATGGCATCTCTGATTTTGAACAGGTCTTCATAATAGCTGAAGGATGTCTCACATTCATTTTACTTAGCTTCTTTGCTGGGGAGATTCTGTTGCATTTGACTAGGTCTGAATGTTGAATAGAATTCTTTCTATATTCACCGCATTTAGGAAGACCTCTGCAAATTCATGAATACTCCCAGCCTCTTTTTGTCCAGTTGAGTTGACTAAGTTGAAAATGCTCTGTTTTCCATGGAGGTTGTTATTTTGAGAGGAAACAAACTGGGCATGAAAAAGTAGGGCTAGATAAAGGGGCAGCACTCCCCGTGTCCACTTGTTTTTGGTGAAGCTCCAAAAGATGCACTATGTAAATAAATCATTTTAAATAATCTATTAACCTTTTTTTTTTGGTATTTAAAAAATGGGTGCCTTTTGTTTTTAAATCACATTGTTTACAGTTATATCTCCTCCTTCCTCCCTTACTAAGCAGGCCTTCCCTAGTAACAAAGATGAACAATAATAACACAATCAGCAAAATCAATAAATGCTATTCATTAACCGCATTGGACAGTAAGCATAATACCTATCTCTATAGTCTCCCTCCATTTCAATGAAGGAATGGAGAAACATTTCCTCATCTCTTCTTCAGTTCTAAGACTAAGCATTGTAATTATATAGCATCCAACTTTATTTTGTTATTTTTTTTTCCATTTCCTTTATTATCGTCATTCTGTATATCATTTTCCTGGTTTTGTTTATGTCATTTTGCTTCTGTTCATATAAGTCTTCACATGTTTCTTTGTGTTCTTCGTAGTCTTGATTTCTGACTATACAGTAGTATTGTACTACATTCCTATACCATAATTTATTTAGTCATTCACAAACAATAGCAACTATTTTCCTACTAATTCTTTGCTGCCACAGAAAGTGTTGCTATAAATATTTTGATATGTATAGAAACTTTCTTTATTTCTTTGACCTTGTTGGGATATATATCTACTAGGGAAATCTCTGAGGGCAAAGGTCAGCATTATTTTTTGAGGTTGAAAAGACTATATCTGGGGATCTTGTGGATAATAAGATTAGCAAAATGTGGCAGAGGAGAAGGCACAGTTAGAAGCTAAAAAACAAAAAAACCAAATGCAAAAGGATATGATGGTGTGGCATATAAAAGTTCAACAGACAGTTTCTGGGTAATTAATCATTTTATTAATCATGTTAGTGGATAATGAATAAAAGGGGTCAGTGGCACTCTTGAATGCCAAAGACTCCTCGCGGAACCCACTCAACACTTAGATGCCCTTGGAAGAGTAGGTGTTCCTGAGGGTGACAATCAACTCTGGTTGGTTCACAATTAATGAGAAGAATGAATATTAAAATGATAGGTGGACTCATTCTAATGAGGAGCTGGGGGATAAGACTTTGGTCACTCTCCATCCCAGAACACCCACAGCCTTGGTAATCTAGACAAAGATCTACTCCTACCCAAGCCTTAGTAGAACACAATGGGGCCAGAATTCACTTTAGATTAAATTCTTTGGGGGCAGCTAGGTGGCTCAGTGAGTAGAGCACCAGCTCTGGAGTCAGGAGGACCAGAGTTCAAACACTGTCTCAGACACTTGACACACTTACTAGCTGTGTGACCTTGGGCAAGTTACTTAACCCCAACTGCCCTGCCTTCCCTGCTCCCCCCTCCCAAATTAAATTCTTTGTTAGGTTCTCTAGTTGGGTGGGGTCTTCACCCAGGGTGGAAAAGCATTTACCCTGAGATTTGGGCAACTTCATACATCAACAATGTCCTGAATAACCTATAGGTTTCTGAAAAAAAAATCCTAGCCCTAATTCAATCATTGGTTAATAGAAAAGAAAACTAATCCTTTCTCTCAACTGAAATGATGAAGACAAGTGTAGATAAATTCAAAGGAATTACATTTCAAATTAGGTATTTGGGGGGAATGTTTTGATTTTCTCAGACATTTTTTGTAATGCATTTTGCAAATTTTCCTCAAGATTACAAAAGTGAAAAAAATACCCAAATTTAAACTTCACACCAATGCTATCTAATAAAAGATTATTCAAGGGAATTTCTTCCTCCTGTGCTTGGGATGGGGAAAAAATAGCAAATACTTTAGCTGGGTATTGTCATAATAGATCCTGATGACTTTGAATTGCATCTGTTTGCATATTTTTACAGTTGCAACCAGATTGCCTGTGTCATGGCATATCAAAGTTACATTTCTATGTGACCTTTCAGTTCCTAACTCTGTGGAGATGCTAAAAGCAATTTTTTAATTAGGAAAAATGTTTTCGTGGCTCTAATTTTTATCTCCACAGTCTACAAATAGCTGATCTTGAAATATGATTTAGTACAAGTGTTTCTGCAGCCAGACCCCTCCTCTCCCTACCTTTAAAGCCTGAGGATAAGGAGTCAAATCTTACATTTGTGACTTATGGGAAAGTCCTCCTATGGAAGAGTAAATAATCAGTTATGCACAACTGGTTTCTGCCTGGGCTCTTGAAGTTATATATTTTCCTCTGCCATTTATAGAACCAAGGGAGTGTTTAGGGACTATAAATTAACTAATTGCTCATTAGCATTTGAAAAACATGCATGAATACCATCCACAAAAGACAAGGAGATTGAGAGAGGAATTTATCAACATCCCACCTTGCCTTCCTTCCTCCTACTCATCCCAGTACCAAAGAGGGTTGCAAAAGATTGTATCAAGAAATAGACCCAAAGCAGGAGTGACTACTGGGGTGATAGGCAGTGGGCATGGTTGTACCCCTCAGCCCCTTGCTTCCCAGCTTCCCTGAAAGGTCACTAAATGATACTTGAGTTCAGTTTTTAAGAATAGGAAAGAAATAAATAGATAGGGGGTGGAAGGAAGGTCATGCCCATAAACCTAAGTAGGAAGAAAGCAAGGTAAGTGGAAATGTCACACATATGATCTAGTTTGCAATAGGAGGCTCAAGAAATGAAAAGAAGGGGGTAGTTAGTGATGGGTCTTGAATTCTAGGCTGAAGCTTGATCAGAGGAATGATATGATAAACCAATATTTGAGGAAATGTTTTTAGCAACATAACCTTAAATATAAAGGGCATACATAAATTAGAGAGAGAGAGAGAGAGAGAGAGAGAGAGAGAGAGAGAGAGAGAGAGAGAGAGAGAGCATGGGAGACAAATGTCTTTTTTGGGACTGTGTATGTGATGTTCTATTATCAACTCAGATACTCCCCCCCAAATGAGGAAAATCATTTAGAGGCATTCAAAACCATCAGAAATGTCAGCACATTTCAAAAGAGAGCTATTTCATTCTACAAATATCAAGTTACCCTGGCTTATACCATCACATGAAATAACATTGGAAAGCCTTAAGATTTTTGATATTGAAAAGATTTCATCTGACAACCTCTGTAATACACGAAAATACAATATATAGGGTGTTTTAAAAGTCTTCATGTAGTATTAACCTATTAAAGATTAAAATGTTGCCAAGACTTTTGGGACAACCTGGGTATTGGTGAAATATGGTGTGTGTGGGGGGGGAGGGGAGGGGTCTGATGTTTAAAAAAGGATTAATCAACAAACATATGGTTTTTAATAATATATTTTTAGTTATAGTTTCTCTTTTTTCTTCCTCTTTTCCCCTCCACAAAGCTGCCTTATAAGAGGATTTTTTAAGAGAAAAAAAAGTAGCAAATGATCAAAATATTGAAAAAAAGTGTGATGTTATATGTAGTGTTAGCTGTGGATCACGCCCTGAGGTTTCCCCTCTCAAATCCTATCTATATATACATACAAAAAAGGCCAAGATTAAGTTCCCTGTCCATCCACATCTATTTCTTCAACCAGCTCCCCTTTTTTCATCCTTAATAGAATAATGTGTGTGTGTGTGTGTGTGTGTGTGTGTGTGTACGCGATTTCACTCATGAGAATGGAATCCCTCCTGGGCTGACTTCGCTCTTTAACGTATAAAGCCATTAGCTCATAAATGTAGAGCTGAAAGTTACCTTAGATATCATGTAGTCCAATCCTCTTATTTTACAGATTAGGAAACTGAGGCTCCAAGAGGTGAAAGGACTCCTCTAAGGTCCCAGAGGTAGAAAATGGAAGATCTAAGATTTGAACCCAAGGCCCTTTCTCCAAATTGGACACCTTTTCCACAGCACCATGTTGCTGTTTCCTATCCTTTCTCGGAACTCTTGAAATATGCTGTCCTTAATATCTGGGGAGCTCATCAGACCTAGTCATAGTTTTTGTTTCTGTCTCTATTAAAACTATAGAGAAAAAGCGAGTTTCTCCAATTAGCCCATCTTACCAGCAACACTATCCGTTTGCTACCATGCTTGTGACTTTTGCACATTTTGGATCCTGACCTACCCCAATTCCTAGACCAAAGGAAAGTTTGAGCTGGCAAGTTTTCTGAATTCTCCCCCTTTCCATTCTGTCCTATCAGATTTAATCTGATCTGATTTCTAATCAAATTCCCTCTCCTTATTGTCCTCCTACTGTTCACCTATAACAGGGGGAACCCCTAGTTTTCTGGGATGGGGCACTTCTTTTGAAATTTCATATGAGCTCTGACTACTCACTGAGATAATGTGGCATCTCACAACAACTCCAATTCCTGGAGACCAATCAAGAGTTGATGTATCACATATGCTAACTTCATAGGAGATGCCCAGATTAGCAAATCAGGGGTTCCTCTGATCATCCCTGCTACGCTGTTATGCACTAAACTGCACTCCTGTTGCTCCACCAATTTTGGTAGAATGACAAATATTTTCCTTGGTTTTGTGATCCCAGGCTATGGCTTTAGCTCTTTCTTCTCTTTATTCCTAGCAAAACTCACTGATCAATTTTTAATTTTTTTATCTGGTACCAGATAGTTTGTTTAATCCTTTATAAAGTAATTTGAAATAGGAGGAAAGAAGGTCTCCAGTTGCCTTTTTCTTTTCAATAATTTCTTTAGATATTTCAAAATATTAGCTATTTGGACTTTGAGTTCCATTTTCTTAAGATCCTCTGTGGCTTAACTGCAAATGAATTGGAGCCAGAACAAAACATAACATAGACACCTAGACCACATTACTGTCTTTATTATGCATATGCGTCAGCAGCAAAACCTCATTGCTTTGATGCTGTATTTTCAACCACAAAACCCCACAATCTTACATACATATAAATATTGTTATTATTTTGTCCGGTTCTGTAAAGTTAACCATCCCCACATAGCACAAATGCCCCCCCTCAGTCTCATACACATTAGGAACATTGTTATTATTTTGTTCAGATAGCTAAGGTAAACCATTGACACTTTGGGTTATATAGCATTAAACCTATAAATTTTGGGAAATATTGTCATTAAATTACATTTTACTAGCATTTATTAAGTGCCTACTATGTGTCAGGAATTATAGCACATTAATGGAATAGCACAAAGTAAACACTTAGTAAATGTTTTTTATTCATTCTATGTTATGGTGCCATTAAATATGAAGAATATGAAGAACTATGGAGAGACTTTTACAAAGCAATGCAAAGGAATATCAGAAGAAGCAAAACTAGATGTATATTGACTACAATTATATGTGTCATCTAAAGCTCTGAGGATATCTTCCTATAAAGTAACTCCATTTCTAGTCTCAAGCAGAAAAGGAAGCCTAAGAAAGAAAGTAATCAGTCTATCCTCAGACTCTCTGGCTCATCACAGCCATATCCCAAAGTGAAACTCCAGGGAACAGAAGTCTAAAATAAAGGTTTGATGCGGCTCACGATTAAGGTCTCCCCTAAAAGAGACTGACAGAGTCCCTTCTAGAAAAGTTACTCAGTGTGCTAAAGAGTAGATATCAAGTATAGTCTGGCTACTTGTGTCCATCACAACCTCACAAAAGAAATGTGTAAAACACAAAAGACTCAAGTATGCATTAGTGTATACTTAAAGCCAACTATAGGCCGTCGCCTCTATTACACTCTCCTAGTAGATGTGAAGGACTCCTGGAGACTTGTGGACTTGTGGTACTGCTGAACAAATTTTACTTTCCTTTTTTTTTTTCTGTCTGTACTGTACAGGTAGCAATTCAACATCCAGATCATCTGGATCACCAGAGAGTGGCTTAGCTTCCTGGAGGTACTTTTTTTCCAACAATGATGTGGTTTCCTAAGGACAACCAGTATTTAGTTAAAGGACTGCAAACCTCTTGAACTGAAAAAGTGGCCAAGATTGGTGAGTGCATGTCTTAGTACAGCTTTTTGGCAAACTGTATTCAGGAAATGTAACATAAAGCAGAAGAGGCAGCCGGGAGTCCGAGATCCAGGCTCACACTAACTTAGGCAAAACACATGTTTTCACTGCCATGTACACAAACTGCTGCTGGGAGAGAGGAAGCCATATCACCCTCCAGGAAGTTCAAGAGAAAGGTGGCTTTGACTATGTCCCAAAAAGGAGGCAACTCTGAAAGGAAGAGAATGGAAAGCACCCCTCCTTTAGAATGTACTGCTCTTTTGAGTTCAGTCACCAATCATCTTTTACATAATTCTCCCGTTTCTAGGTGGCTTATGGGAATCAAGGAACCAAACAGAAGCCTGTATTCTCACATGTCCTTTAGCTAGGGGCTAGAGAACATGTCTCACTGAAAATCTAACATGTGGCCCATGTACATGCCCAGCTCCATGGGAATTACATAGACATAGACTTACAAACATATGTACACATATACATTCACATATAAATAGTCATAAATAAATATGCACACATAGATAAAGTGAGCAGAATTTCAGACAGAATTGGAAAAAAACATAGAGCAAATAGAGATAGTTGTCTGGGCTCTGGTATTAATTTTCCTATATACTTTTACTTACCTATGAATTACATGGGTAATTTACTCCCTTCACTTCTCTGGGCCTCAGTTTACTCATATGTAAAAGGAGAAGGTTGGACTATCACTTCTGAAATGCCTTCCAATTCTAGGTCTTTGATACAGTTGTTTGCTAACTTAAGGGCCCTACTTTGTCAAAAGCTAAGAGTTTAATGCAATATTTTTGTTCTTCATCAGCTCATTTGGTTGTTAGTATTTAGCTGATGGCTAGTAAGTTAACAATTTAAATTTCTTTCAAAAGTTTTTTGTTTGTTAATAAAAAAATTCAAATACAAGCCCATTAGGCAGTTAAAGTAAAGGAAATTTGAAAACTGCAGTTAACATTTAAGATAGAAAGAAATGATGACTATGGGAATTCTTGTAATTAAATAGGTTAAATGACTTAATGAAATTGAACTTGAATCTGTATGAGAAGTGTAATTAGGGAAATGTGGAGCTATAAAAAGGGATGTGCGATAAGATGGTCCATGTTCACTTCCTTCTGAAGGAGATAAAGAGTTGGCAAGGAGGAACAAAGCTGTTGAACCCAAACATTGTGCCAGCAACTTCTTCTTGCCTGCAGCACATCTTTATTCCAGGACTAGTCTGTCCGGGATGGAGCATAGACAACTAGGTGTGATAATGATTTCAGGAGGGATGTTTCCTTGTGCCCTAAACTGCCTCCCACTGGCTAAAGTCTGAAAAGTCTTTTCTAGAAGGCTCATCCTTGTTTGGAAGCAGAGGACATGAATTTCAGTCCCAACTTTGCCACTTACTACCTGTGTGACCATGGGCAAGTCACTTCATATCAGTGGGACTTAGTTTCCTTATTTGTACAATGAGGAGGGGTTTTGTTAGACTAAATGGCCTCTAAGGTTCCTTCAAGCTCTTAAATCTAGGACACCTGTTTGTTTGAGGTTTTGACTTCCTTTCTTCCTTCCTTCTTTCCTTCTCTCTTTTCTTCCTTCCTTCCTTCCTTCCTTGCTTCCTTCCTTGCTTCTTTCCATAAAATGACTAATATGGAAATGTTCTACATGATTGCACTCAAAACTTTAAAAAATAAAAAATAAATGGTAAAAATTGTTTTTTACATGTAACTGGGAAAAATGAAATATTATTTTAAAAAATAACTATAGATATCATGAAATGCCTGGGAGTATACCTGCCAAGACAAACCCAGGAACTCAGGAACTACATGAACATAATTATAAAATATTCCTCATATAAATAAAGGCAGATTTAAGTAATTGGAGAAATATTAATTGTTCATGGGTGGGCAGAGCCAATATGATAAAAATGACAAATCTACCTAAACTAATTTACTTATTCAATGTCATGCCAATTAAATTACCAAAAAACGAATCATTTTATTGAGCTAGAGAAAATAATAACAAAATTCACTTGAAAGAACAAGAGGTCAAGAATATCAAAGAAATTAATGGGAAAATTTAAGGGAAAGAGGTTTACTAGTACCAGAACTTAAACTATATTAGAATGCAGTAATTATCAAAACTATCTAGTACTGGCTAAGAAATGCAAAGGTGGATCAATGGAACAGAGTAGACATATAATATACAGTAATGAGTGATTATAGTAACCTTGTATTTGACAAATTGTAAAGATTTAACCTTTTGGGATAAGAATTCACTATTTGGTAAAATTGTTGGGAAAACTAGAAAGAAACCCATGTGGTCTAACAGCCTCTGATGTCACAAACATGTCACTCAAACCCATGTAAAATAGGCTTTCCCGTGAGGCAAGGAGGTCATCAAGAACTCCTAATTTAATCAAGGAAACAAAGGCCAAACTCTTCAAGGGCAGTTGATTGAGTAAATGTTAAAAGCCCATCTTAATTACCAATGCAAGGTGGCCATAGACCAATATCTTATACTATTTACCAAGATAAGGTCAAAATGGATACATGACCTAGACCTAAAAATAGATATCATAAATATCATAAATAAATTAGATGAACATAGAACATGTTACCTATCAGACTTAGTTGTGGCATATGATTGTGATGCAATACTGCTGTGCTGTAAGAAATAATGAGCTGTTTGATTTTAGAAAAACATGGAAAGACTTGCATGAAATAACAAAGAGTGAAATGAGCAGAACCAAGAGAATGTTGAATACACTTACAGCAATGTTGTTTGAAGAACAGTTGGGAACAGCTAAGTTAATCTGAGTGTTACAAATACTTAAATCAAGTACAAAGGACCTATGAAGGAAGGTGATATCTACCTCCAGAGAAAGAAACCATAAATAGACGTATGCATAGTATGATTTTGTACACACACACAAACACACACTCACATATATGTCTGTGTCAAATAGGAGCCTTCTTTAGTGGGGGAGGAGGAAGGGAGACAGTTCAAAACTTAAACTGTAACAAAAAATTAGCAAAATTCAATTTAAAAAATGACAAGAAACATACACTACAAGATGAGAACATGTGCATAGAAGTGCAGGCACCATTGCAAAAATTGTAAAATTGAAGCTATTATCAATGATGCTAATAGCAACAGACATAGAAATAGTAACAGACATTGAAAGTCCCTCTTATAATGCAAACATTCTTAATGGAAGGGCTAGTATTTGAATCACTACCCACCATTAACCCAATATTATTCATTTGTTTACCACATTAATTTTAGTCCCTTTACTTGGACCTGAGTTTCCCAAGGCAAGAAAGTTGTTTTAGTGAAGATGTGTAAAAGGGAGAGGGGGCAGCTACATGGCATAGTGGATAGAGCCTTGGGCATGAAGTCAGGAAGGCCTGAGTTCAAATTCTACCTCAGATTCTGTATGACCCTGGGCAAGTCAGTTAACCCTGTTTGCCTCAGTTTCCTCATGTGTAAAATGAGCTGGACAAGGAAATAGCAAACCACTCCAATAACTTTGCCAAGAAAGCCCCAAATAGAGTCATAATGAGTGGAAGACAACTGAACAAAAACAACAATGTAAAAAGGGGAAGCAGTAGGGCTGATCATTCCAGGATAGTGTCACAATTCAGGGAAGAGAAAGGGAGAGGGAAAACAAAAGGGAGAGGATAGGTGAAAGTGTCTTCCCAAAGTGCTTTGGCAAGACTGAGAGTGAAAAGGTGAATTTTGGCCTTTGGAAAACCTGGTTGGATGACGTCTCAATTTATCTATCAAACCTTCAAATTGGGCAGTGTCTTCACTAGCTCAGAATAAGGTCAAAATATGACGTAATATTGTATCAACATTCATCACTAAATTTTCAAGACGATCTGTTTGGAACCTGGGAGGTGTGTAACATTCAATCAGGACCACCCCATTTTATGCATTTTTAGGACTGAGACTCTTTTTTTGCAACCACTAGATTTCATAGGGAAATAGTAAAGGCTTAAGAGGGGAATTTCATTGTAGAAATGTCTCTAAAAAGTTGCACTTGCTATCAACCGAGGCAAGGTGTAAAATTCCAGATGCTATTGGCTACAGGGCTCAGATTTTCCAGGTAAATGTCTGTCCCTCCGCAAGCTAGAATCAGGTCTTTCCTCCTAGTATCCTAGAAAATTAATTTTTTAAATTTATTTAATATATTTAGTTTTCAGCATTGATTTTCACAAAAGTTTGAATTACAAATTTTTTCCCCATTTCTACACTCCCCCCACTCCAAGATGGCATATATTCTGGTTGCCCCGTTCCCCAGTCAGCCCTCCCATCTGTCACTCTACTCCCTTCCCATCCTCCTTTCCCTTCTTCTCTTGTAGGGCAAGATAAATTTCTATGCCCCATTGCCTGTGTATCTTATTTCCTAGTTGCATGCAAAAACTTTTTTTTGTTGTTGTTGTTTTTGAACGTCTGTTTTTAAAACTTTGAGTTCCAAATTCTCTCCCCTCTTCCCTCCTCACCCACCCTCCCTAAGAAGGCAAGGAATTCAACATAGGCCACATGTGTATCATTATGTAAAACCCTTCCACAATACTCATGTTGTGAAAGATTAACTATGTTTTGTTCCTTCCTAACCTGTCCCCCTTTACTGAATTTTCTCCCTTGACCCTGTCCCTTTTTGAAAGTGTTTGTTTTTGATTACCTCTTCCACACATCTGCCCTCCCTTCTATCATCCCCCCTTTTTTATCTTCTTCCTCCTTCTTTACTGTGGGGTAAGATACCCAACTGAGTATGTATGG
The DNA here is from genome assembly GCF_011100635.1 of Trichosurus vulpecula. Taxonomy (NCBI): domain Eukaryota; kingdom Metazoa; phylum Chordata; class Mammalia; order Diprotodontia; family Phalangeridae; genus Trichosurus; species Trichosurus vulpecula. Next base: position 257,658,662 of record NC_050580.1, on the reverse strand, counting down.
TATTCCCTCCTCAGGTCAAATCCAAAGAGAGCAAGATTTACTCATTCCCTCTCACCTGCCCCCTCTTCCCTTCCTACAGAACCACTTTTTCTTGCCACTTTTAGCGAGATAATTTACCCCATTCTATCTCTCCCTTTCTCCCTCTCTCAATATATTCCTCTCTTATCCCTTAAATTGATTTTATTATTTTAGATATCATCCATTCATATTCAACTCACCCTGTGCCCTTTGTGTGTATATATATATATATACACACACATACCTACATATATACATACATAGACACACACATATGTATATATATGTATACACATATATATATGCATATTCCTTTCAGCTACTATGATATTGAGATCTCATGAATCATATACATCATTGTTCTATGTAGGAATGTAAACAAAACAGTTCAACTTTAGTAAGTCCCTTATGATTTCTCTTTCTTGTTTACCTTTTCATGATTCTCTTTATTGTTGTGTTTGAAAGTCAAATTTTCTATTCAGCTCTGGTCTTTTCACTGAGAAAGCTTGAAAGTCCTCTATTTTATTGAAAATCCATATTTTTGCCTTGGAGCATGATACTCAGTTTTGCTGGGTAGGTGATTCTTGGTTTTAATCCTAGCTCCATTGACCTCTGGAATATCGTATTCCAAGCCCTTTGGTCCCTTAATGTGGAAGCTGCCAGATCCTATGTTATCCTGATTGTTTTTCCACAATATTCAAATTGTTTCTTTCTGGATGCTTGTAGTATTTTCTCCTTGACCTGGGAGCTCTGGAATTTGGTGACAATGTTCCTAGGAGTTTTCTTTTTGGGATCTATTTGAGGAGGCGACCAGTGGATTCTTTCAATTTCTATTTTACCCTCTGGCTCTAGAATATCAGAGCAATTCTCCTTGATAATTTCTTGAAAGATGATATCTAGGCTCTTTTTTTGATCATGGCTTTCACGTAGTCCAATAATTTTTAAATTATCTCTCCTGGATCTATTTTCTAGGTCAGTGGTTTTTCCAAAGAGATATTTCACATTGTCTTCCATTTTTTCATTCCTTTGGTTCTGTTTTATAATATCTTGATTTCTCATCAAGTCATTAGCTTCCACTTGCTCCAATCTCATTTTTAAGGTAGTATTTTCTTCAGTGGTCTTTTGGACCTCCTTTTCCATTTGGCTAATTCTGCCTTTCAAGGTATTCTTCTCTTCATTGGTTTTTTGGAGCTCTTTTGACATTTGAGTTAGTCTATTTTTTAAAGTGTTGTTTTTATTCAGTATTTTTTGGGTCTCCTTTAGCAAGCCATTGACTTGTTTTTCATGGTTTTCTTGCATCATTCTCATTTTTCGTCCCAATTTTTCCTCTACTTCTCTAACTTGCTTTTCCAACTCCTTTTTGAGCTCTTCCATGGCCTGAGACCAGTTCGTGTTTTTCTTGGAGGCTTTTGATGTAGGCTCTTGCACTTTGTTGACTTCTTCTTGCTGTATGTTTTGGTCTTCTTTGTCACCAAAGAAAGATTCCAAAGTCTGAGACTGAATCTGGGTGCGTTTTTGCTGCCTGGCCATGTTCCCAGCCAACTTACTTGACCCTTGAGTTTTTCGTTGGGGTCTGACTGCTTGTAGAGCAAAGAGTACTTTGTTCCAAGCTTGAGGGGATACACCATTGATTTCAGAGTTATTTTTATATAGCCAGCTCTGCCACCCCAGCACTCCTCCTTCCTCAAGAACCACCAACCCGGACCTGATGCAAATCTTCAGCAGGCTCTTCACTCCTGCTCTGATCTGCCACTTAATTCCTCCCACCACGTGGGCCTGGGGCCGGAAGTAACTGCAGCTGTAGTTCTGTAGCTGCACCTCCCCTGCTGCCCCTGGGAAGGTGGCCAAACAGTGAACTCTGTCCCCCGCAGCTTGTCTCACTAACCTTCTCTGTTGTCCTTAGTGTTTGTGGGTTGAGAAGTCTGGTAACTGCCACAGATCACTGATTCAGGGTGCTAGGGCCTGTTCTGCCTGTCTCCTGGTCTGGCTGGTCCTGCTGCCTCCCATGCTGAGCTCCGCTAGACCTCATCCAGCGACTATCCAGGCTGTCCTGGGCTGAATCCCTGCTTCCCTCTGCTATTTTGTGGGTTCTGCAGGTCTAGAATTTGTTAAGAGCCTTTTTTTATAGGTTTTTGGAGGGATGTGGTAGGGAGCTCACACAAGTCCCTGCTTTCCAGCTGCCATCCTAGGAAATTATTTTCAAGGATAACTCAGGATGAACCCACTCTGAGGAACTAGGGTTATCAAAATGCCCTTACAGCACTGAGAAGAGGAATGCTTTGTTCTGTTTACAAAAGGGATTTGATTGCTCATTATGAATCCTTCAAAAATATATGTGTGTACTCGCTCCTTATTTTCTAGCAATTCAGAAATGAATCCTTCATTGTGGCATGCAGTAATCTGCAGTTCCATTTGGCATTTTTGCTGTAGCAGAGTTTTGTTGCTCAACATCATGACCCCAAGCATATTAGACCTTTTTGAAATTGGTTTTTGGCTCTCAGTTGATTTGTTCTTTGAAAGATTCTATCAGGAAGGAGGTAGTACCTGTCTCTCCTTACTGAGAGTGACTACCCTTGCATTCATTTCCTCAGAACCATTTTTTGTGAATTAAACTTGGCACACTCCTGTCTGTTTCTTTTTGCTGGAGCATGCTGGATAAGGACTGCAGTTCATTTACTGCCTCTTGAGCAGCCTTGTCCAAGTGCATTATTCAGCAGGAGGCCCAAGGAGGCTGCCACTCTCAGCAGTCAGCAGGCTGACTTGGAAATTCATGAGCAGTCTGTAAAAAGAGCAAGAGGACTTCTCCTCAACTGCTTGGACTTGGCTACATAGGGAGACAATGGCTGGACTTGTACAATGGAGGGAAAAGTATACAAGGTCAAAGAGTCAGTCTGAGCTGCACAACGGAGATCTGGAAGCCTTTTTCTCACAGTCTGTGCAATGTTAGATGGCCCATAGTGAATCTGACAAGTCCAATGTGCCAGTAGTCATACAGACCCAGCCATGGGCAAAGTTCTTTTAGACCAGTTTAGATAACAATTCTTGAATTGCAAACATCTCGCATCAATATCTACATGCACAAATGGTTGGTGCAACATGCCTGGCCCCCAGATACCCACCCCAAGGCAGAAATATAACTCAGCTCCTGCTTAGTCTGGCAATTAAACTATTCTTTGTTGACAGTATAACCTGGTAGCAGCCATCAGGATCTATTTGAACCCAACCCTTATTTCTTTTCAGGCTTATTAATTATCTTAGAGAGTTCTTCTACCTTTTTCCAAAGCAGCTAGGTGGTTCAGTAGGTAGAGCATAGGACCTGGAGTCCATTAGACCTGAATTCAAATACAACCTCAGACACTTAGTATCTATGGATGTCACTTAACTTTTCTTTGCCTCAGTTTTCTCTACCATAATACGGGGATAATAATAGCACCTATCGTTGTTGGTCATAGTGTCCAACTCTTGCTGACCCCATTTGGGGTCTTCTTGGCAAAGATATTGGAGTGGTTTGCCATTTCCTTCTCCAGCTCATGGGAGGAAACTGAGGCAAACAGGGTTAAGTGACTTGTGCGGGGTCACATATCTAGCAAGTGTCTGAGGCCGGTTTTGAACTCAGGAAGATGAGTCTTCATGACTTTAGACCCAGCACTCTATCTACTTCACCACCTAGCTGCTGCACAATAGCACCTACCTCCTAGAACTGCTGTGAGAATAAAGTCAGTTTGTATCTCTAAAGCACTTTGCAAACCTTAAAGTCTTATGTAAATGCTAGCCATTTTTTATTGGTCACACTTTAATTAATTCTACATTACATATCACCTTCTCACACACATATCAGGAAACCCTATTTAACTCACATCCAACTTTCCATCTTTCAACTCTTATTCAATTTATTAATCTTTAATCTTTCAGCAGATCTTGGTGGCTCACTGATGAAGGTAAACTCCTTTTGCTGGTTCAGATTATAACCTCTACACTTCTTCTGTGTGATCTTGGACCATAGAAGATCCACCCTGTAATATTTCATGGCAATCGATGCAGTCCTTGCACTGTTCCATGTGCTATCCCTCATCCTCACAAAGGGACTAAGTATACTGGAGACTTCTTGAGAAGCTTGAGAGAGATGACTATGAAAATTTCAATGTAAGCATTTATACCTCAAAAATCAGCAAATGCTCCAAATCAGGGCTTGCCCTATTGTTTTGTTGAATTTTAGATTTAAAAAAAATGAAGAAGAAAATTTTAATAATGTAGATTAAACTTAAAACTCCATCAGGCATACTTTTTTCCCCCAGTGAACCAATTGTTAAAACACTTACCAGCACACCCTTAGGGCCAGCGTACATTCTTTTCCAGGTATACATGTTTTGGTGACATTTGCTACAATTTTCTCAGGACAACTTCTCTCCTGTAGAAGGTACTTTATCATGAGACATAGAAAACTACTTAGGCTTCCCTAGAATATTTTTAAGTTCTTCAGAGAAACTGATGCCATCAAATTGTAAATGCCCCTGAAGTAGCCAAAGTCCCCTTTGTAATCCTACTGAAAGTTTCCCTCTCTCTTCTTAAACTACGATTTGCTTCCAGCACCAGCATTCAAAGTAAATAACTTTTTTATTCAATGTTATTGGCCTATGGCTTGTGTAATCACTAGTACTGCAACTACAACAGCAAAAATCTACATTCTTTTCTCCCAAATGAGCACTACTTCGGTCATATCAGGGATTAGGCGTTGTGAATTAGCATGAACACCTCGCCTCTATTTTAAACATTATTTTTTTTTGGCTTTTGGGTTCCAGACCCCTGACTTCCATATGAATTCTTGGAGCACAGCCCATTTGGGATCTTGAGATTGATTGAATTTTAATTCCATTCAGTTTTCATCCATTTGGTCATCAAACACTGAGGGAAAACTGTACGAGTGATGAACTTCGTTCCCACATTTGACGTTCTTTTCTGTTCCCTTCTGAGAATGTTAAAGCACTACAGAAATTCTTGATGAATTAAATCACACGGTATGCTATTGACATGGTGACCGCGTGGTTGGATATTCTGAGACAGAATATAACTTTCTTCTCAAGAAAAGCAACGTGCTTTTAAAGAGGTCGTAGAGAAAAGAATATCATTTGCTACTCCATCTGTCCTGATTTTTGGTTCAGAAAGCAGGATTATTGCGTTGGACATGTGGAAGCAAAAGAGGAAGTACAATTGCTTTTTTTTTCTCCATCTCTGGCTTAAGTTGGTGAGCTCCCAAATACCACCTGATTTTAAAGTTCTGGCCCCTGACTCTTTCTCTACAGGTGCTCAGCAGGGCTATAACTCACTGTAACTGTGCCTGGCAAATTTAGTTGAGGGGGAGTAGGGCATGAAGAGGACAATCTGAATGTGTGTGTAGTTGTGCTGGGAGTGGCCCTGGACAGTGTGGCTCATATCCCTAGGAGAAATGGAGAAAGCAAAGGGGAGGGAAAGAGAGGGAGACTATGGCAATGGAAACTTGGGGGGGAGGTGCGGCGTGGTGGTGGCATTGGCTTGGTATGACTGCATCATGTGTTAAAGAGTATTAAAAAAAGACACCCTTTCCCCCCTCCCCTGCCCCTTCCTCTCTCTCCCCCCACATCAGTACCTTGGAGAAAAGGCTCATTGTGGACCCTTTACTAGTTATGGCTTCAAAGTCCATACATTACAAAACTTGGTGGTGGTTGTTTTTAGATGTGATTCAAGGTCCCATCAAGATATCACCTAGCATAGTACTACGCACACCATATGTGCTTAGCAAATATTCTCTGAATGATAAATTGTTGGATTTCAAAAAATAGCTTGGAAGTAGCCATCGTATTACTTTTTTCTTTTACACTCAAAGGCTCTGATGTTCCTCAGACACCAAGGAGTTGTTCACTTACTATGTAAAATTGTGTATTTGAATTATGTTTGCCTTGTCCTTATTCTGAATTTAAGCTCCAAAGATGAGAGACCATATCTTATTTACATGTTGAATCTTCTTAATGCCTAGCTTGATATTTTATATGTACTCTTGGTCCTTTTTACGTGTTTACTAAAATTGAAATTAGTAAATAAATTAGTATATTTTTGACATGGTGAATGGAAAGAGAACATTTTGGAGAAGAAGGAACAAGAAAACACTTAAACTCTCCAAGAAGCCAGAGTCACTTTTATTTGGAATCCTTTATATAAGAGTAGGTTTCCTTGAATCCATTTTTGACCTTTGTTTAGTACTTCTTGATTGTGGCAGGGAAACCCTGGGGAATATCTTGGCCAGCTGGCTCTGAGTACCCTTGCTTTGCCAAAGCTGGAGAACAATCTATCTTCCACAAAATAAAGAGAAATTATTTTCTCCCAAATGTTATGCATGAGGCATTAAGGTTGTTTGGATACTTGTAGGAAGGATTTATGGACTACCTTGAGTATCAAATGATAGTGTCATAGAACAGTAGAAAAAGCACAGGCTTTTAGAATAGTAACTGGGGAAGGGCAACTGCAGCTTTTTTTCCAGGGAGTTGAAATTAAGAGGGGCCACATGCGTTCTTCCCTGGTGTTTCTCTAACCTACGTTCCCACACCTGGTAAACTTCCACTGGTGACATGCCATGGCATCCTGCAGCCTCAGTATAAGCATCCTTGATTCTTTGGGCCTGAACAGAGGCATACCATTTTTCATGGGCCCATTGGCTCATTGCCATACCTGCATTAGGTTCTCTCTATATCTAGTAGTTAAAGAAGACCTCCTCTGTGTGCCTTCCTCCACACTTACTTTATCTTTCTTGTACTTCTTGTCTTCACATTCTCCTGGGGCTAAGGGAATTATTTATTGTAGATTGTATTGTGGAGACTCAGGATGCACCACTTGAGGGATGGGGTACCCCTCCCCTATTGTTACCTCACCCAACTTGTGTAGGGTTCACAAAAGGAAGGTGAAGGAGGAAGCAAGTGTATGCCAAATGTTGAGGCTTTCCTACATCTCAGGTCTCGTCTCTGAACCAGAGCAACCTTCTCATGGTCTCTTTCTCTCTGTCCCTACTTATCCCAGGTATTGTAATTCCTAGTTCTGGCTCTGATTTGATATCAGAACACCTGGTTCTGCCCCTAGGAAAGCTGTGTGTCTCTGGGTGAGTCATTTAACCTCTTGATATCTTCATTGTAAAATTCCTCACTGTTTACCTCATGTGGAATACTTTTGGTGTACTTTAAAGTTTTCCATTAGTATGAGCTCTTGTTGAATGAATAACAATACAACATGGGGTCAGTAACTAGGGTTTACTTCCTGGGATAATATGAAGCCTGCACCATGAAACTCCAACTTCAGGAAGCTTTATAACTTTCAACAAAAGGACAAAGGAATCAGTTAATTAAAAATCATTCCTCAAAAAAAAATATACTCAAGTATGGGCCGAAATCCTTTCTTAAGACTGGAGCAGAACAGACCCAAGAAAACAGATCTTAAATCTATACTGGGGATTCTCAGAAACAGAAGGCAGTGGCATGGCCTGCTCTCTTTTTCTCTTCTCTTCCATTAATTAGTTTTGCATTCAAGACTCTTTGTCACTTTACATAACTGCTTCCATTACTAATGGAACATGAGAGTGTAGCACAATACCAAGGAGTGTCACATAAAAGGAAACATGGGACACTAGTCAGTTGATGAACACCTTGAACCTTGAACCACATCTTGAAGGAGAGGGAAGGGACAGATTTAAATTTCATGAGGTTGGAGGGGGTGGAGCCAAGATGGCAGCTAGAAACCATGGACAGGCCTAAAGCTCTCCCCTAGGACCCTTCAAACACCTATAAAAAATGGCTCTGAATAAATTCTAGACCTGCAGAACCCACAAAATAGCAGAGGGAAGCAGGGCTCCAGCCCAGGACAGCCTGGATGGTGGCTGGGTAAGGTCTATCACACGGAGCTGTGAATGGAGGGGAACAGAGCCTAGCGTGGACTGCACCTGGACCAACCAGACCAGGAGCCGGGTGGAACAGGCTCTAATGCCCTGAATCAGTGAGCTGTGGCAGTTATCAGACTTCTCAACCCACAAACACTAAGGACAATAGAGAAGGTTAGTGGGGAAAAACTGCGGGGACAGAGTGAAAGGAGTTTGCGGTTTGGCCACTGCCCAGGGGGCAGTGGAGGTGGTATAGCTACAGAACTACAGCTCTAGTTGCTTCCAGCCCCAGGCCCACCTGGTGGGAGGAATTAAGTTGCAGATCAGAGCAGGAGTGCAGAGCCCGCTCAAATCTTAGTCACAGTCTGGGTTAGTAGTTCTTGGGGGAGGAGGAGTGCTGGTGTGGCAGAGCTTTCTGTGTAGAAAAAGCTCTGAAAACAACAGCACTGCCCCTCAAGCTTGCGACAAAGTATTCTCTACTCTACAAGTAGTCATACCCCCATGAAAAACTCAAGGGTCAAGTAGTTGGCTGGGAGCATGGACAGGCAGGGAAAATGCTCTCAGATTCAGACTCAGACTTTGGAATCTTTCTTTGGTGACAAAGAAGACCAAAACATACAGCAAGAAGAAGTCAACAAAGTGCAAGAGGCTACATCAAAAGCCTCCAAGAAAGACATGAACTGCTCTCAGGCCATGGAAAAGCTCAAAAAGGATTTGGAAAAGCAAGTTAGAGAAGTAGAGGAAAAATTGGGAAGAGAAATGAGAGTGATGCAGGAAAACCATGAAAAATAAGTCAATGACTTGCTAAAGGAGACCCCAAAAAAATACTGATGAAAACAACACCTTAAAAAATGGACTAACTCAAACGGCAAAAGAGCTCCAAAAAGCCAATGAGGAGAAAAATGCCTTGAAAGGCAGAATTAAGCAAATGGAAAAGGAGGTCCAAAAGACCACTGAAGACAATACTACCTTAAAAATTAGATTGGAGCAAGTGGAAGCTAGTGACTTGATGAGAAATCAAGATATTATAAAACAGAACCAAAGGAATGAAAAAATGGAAGACAATGTGAAATATCTCATTGGAAAAACCACTGACCTAGAAAATAGATCCAGGAGAGATAATTTAAAAATTATTGGACTACCTGAAAGCCATTATCAAAAAAAGAGCCTAGATATCATCTTTCAAGAAATTATCAAATAGAACTGCTCTGATATTCTGGGGCCAGAATAGAAATTGAAAGACTCCACCTATCGCCTCCTCAAATAGATCCCCAAAAGAAAACTCCTAGGAATATTGTCACTACGTTCAAGAGTTTCCAGATCAAGGAGAAAATACTGCAAGGAGACAGAAAGAAGCAAATTGAGTGTTGTGGAAACACAATCAGAATAACATAAGATCTAACAGCTTCTACATTAAGGGAATGTTATTCCAGAGGTCAATGGAGCTAGGATTAAAACCAAGAATCACCTACCCAGCAAAACTGAGTATCATGCTCCAAGGCAAAATATGGATTTTCAATAAAATAGAGGACTTTCAAGCTTTTTCAGTGAAAAGACCAGAGCTGAATCGAAAATTTGACTTTCAAACACAAGAATCAAGAGAAGCATGGAAAGATAAACAAGAAAGAGAAATCATAAGGGACTTACTAAAGTTGAACTGTTTTGTTTACATTCTTACATGGAAAGATGATATATACAATTCATGAGACCTCAGTATTAGGGTAGCTGAAGGGAATATACATATATATAGATAGAGTGCACAGGGTGAGTTGAATATGAAGGGATGATATCTAAAAAAATAAAATCAAATTAAAGGATGTGAGAGGAATATATTGAGAGAGGGAGAAAAGGAGAGATAGAATGGGGTAAATTATATGGCATAAAAGTGGCAAGAAAAAGCAGTTCTGTAGGAAGGGAAGAGGGGGCAGGTGAGGGGGGAATGAGTGAATCTTGCTCTCCTCAGATTTGACCTGAGGAGAGAATAATATACACACTCAATTGGGCATCTTACACCACAGGAAAGAAGGAGGAAGGAGATAAAAAAGGGGGAATGATAGAAGGGAGGGCAGATAGGGGGAGAAGGTAATCAAAAGAAACACTTTTGAAAAAGGACGGGGTCAAGGAAAAAAATTGAACAAAGGGGGATAGGATAGGAAGGAGCAAAATATAGTTAGTCTTTCATAACACGAGTATTGTGGAAGGGTTTTACATAATGATACACATGTGGCTTATTTTGAATTGCTTGCCTTCTTAATGAGGGAAGAGGGGAGAGAATTAAAAGCAGATGTTAAAAAAAAAAGTTTTTTCATGCAACTAGAAAATAAGATATACAGGCAATGGGGCATAGAAATCTATCTTGCCCTACAAGAAAGTAAGGGAAAAGGGGATGGGGGTGAGTGGGGTGACAGAAGGGAGGGCTGACTGGCGAATGTGGCAATCAGAATATATGGCATCTTGGAGTGGGGGGGAAGGGTAGAAACAGGGAGAAAATTTGTAATTCAAATTCTTGTGAAAATCAATGCTGAAATCTAAAAATATTAAATAAATAATTAAAAAAAAAGAAAACAAAATCATGAGGTCAAGGACTGTGTTCTATCTAAATGTTGAATTTTGTACAGGGCCCAGCAAGGTGCTATGCACAAAGGTTAATAAAAGTGTATTGAATGAATGAATGTAAGCTCCTTGAGGATAGGTACTGTTTAATTTTTTTTTGTATTCGCAGATACTAGCACAATGCCTGGTACCTAGGTGCTCAATAAATTCTTGTTAACTATTATTAAAATTAAAATTTATTTTATTTCATTAATATTTGTTCTCTTTCCCTCCCTCTCTCTTTTTCTTCCTTACCCTCCCCACCCTCCCTTAAGAAAGCAAGGAAAAAAAAAACCTTTTTGTGAACATTTATACTCAGGTAAAACAAATTCTTGCATTAGTCAAGTCTGAAAACTATGTCTGAGATGGTATATTCCAAGTCTATCACCAGCTGAATGCAGGTGATTATGAATTGACCTTGCCTGATTCCAGAGCTGTGAATTGCCTGAGGGCAATTTTTGAAAACCAGCTAAAAAAAAGAAAGGAGCCACCATTCTGCTTAGATGTTACCACTCTCCACTCTCCCCCTGCCTTCTCCTTGGACTTTAGGTTGTTATGCAAAACAACTTACATAATGGCTTCTCAAGGTTGTGTTTTCTTTGGGACTCTTTCTTTGTTGAAGTGTATTTAACCCTGCCCTCCTTTGCCTCTCTTGGATACTCTAGTACTTTGGTGCTCCGTGGTGGCCCCAGATTGCCAATTCCCTTGCCTCCATTAGAGAGTCTGGTTTTTGCTACTTTGGTAGTATTCTTTATTTCAGGTTGACACACTTCTCTCTCAAGAGAAGAGTAACATATTTCATCATGAGTCCTCTGTAATCATGTTGGTCATTGTGATAATCAGAATTCGAAGTCTTTCAAAGTTGTTTGTCTTTATTATCTCTCAATTATTAACAAAGTTTAAACCCTGAGATTCAAATTGAACTTTGAAGCATTCTAACATCATGAACTTTCCAAGTGAGCTTCATGCCAGTTTCAAAATCATTGATGCCTACCACAGATCCCTCTAAATCACTTAACAGTAAAATGATGTACATTAGGATTTCTGACTTTAGGATCCTAAGGATTGCAGACATCAAAATGCACTTAAAATTTGGTCTGTCAAACTGATGTTACTGGGGAAGTGAAATTGGGGCCTTGGTTGTGGGTTTCTCTTCTTAGTGGACCCCTTTGCTGTGGTGTAGAGGTGGTAGGAACCCCAAAATGCAAGGGTACAGGGTGAGGGTCTGCCTCAAAATAATTCAACCACTCAAGCCTTCTTTCAGTCCAAGTTGCGAGTTTATTATGACACTGGTTGGCTGGGCAAGATTCCTAGTGAGTCTTTGGTATTTGTGATGCCAATACAAGTGGGCCAGATTTTAAGAATCTGAGCATTTGATGAAGGTGGGACTGATGTTTTTATTTCGAAAGAGACTGTGGAAAGATCTGGATGGGATTAAGGAGTGGCAAGTAGCCTGGGATGGTCTGGAGGCAACAGAGGAAGGGTCTAGATGGAATTAAGGAGTGCCAAGTAAGCTAATTAAGTTATCAAGGTGAGCTGACATAGGCCCGATGCATGGGGCAGAGGCACCAGTGATCTGGGCTACTGAAATGTATAGGAAAATTCAGGTACTGGGTTGTTTTCAAAGACATAATGTTTTCTTTTTAGGGTTCAGATCCAATCACCATCACCTTGACTGGTAAAAATCAGTAGCCACAGCATTAGCTTATTCACGCTCTGACTCGAGGCCCTGGGAAATAGCAACATATATGAAAGTGTTCTCATATTTTATTTGGAAATTGGAAGTAAAGCTCCTCTAATGAAATGACTTTGTCATTCTGTGCATACAAGTGCCAGGCACTGTGCTTAGAGATGAATATACAAAGAAAGGTAAAAAACCAGTCCCTGCCCTCAAATCTAATTCACTATTAAAAGGACATTTTAAGGAAATAGGAAAATGCAGACTATATTAACATATTGCTAATTTGATTTTGGAAATTGGAGGTGTTTATAAGAGAGAAATGGAAAGATTATAGTTAATTATAGAATGCTGTCATGAAGTGTGTGTCTTTGCGTGTGTGTATGGGGGTGGTGCCAAGTGTTAAAAGCATAGTCACAATTGTAAAACCTGGCGAAAGAGTTGGCTAAGTTAATCAGGATGACAGTTGGTTTTTCCCCCAGCATTAGAAATTCCTTCATTTGGGTTTAGAAATTGAAAGACTCTGTTAAAATGCAAATAGCCTATGTGGTGAAAACAGTTCAATTCATTAAGGAATCACATAGAAACCGGTTGGCACTCAGCTTGCGAAATAAGCAGAAAAAGAGCAGTGATCTGAGAGGAAGGGCCTCAGGACAGGCATGTTTTGATTGCGCAGGTGGGAATTAGAAAAGGTTGTTGGAGAAGGGGATAACCCAGGAACACTGAAGGTAAAATTCATCTACATAAACTTTTCCTAGGACTGACCAGACATCCAGGATGCAAAACTAAGTTTTCTCTTTAGATAGAATTTCCTTTTCCAAGGCCACATCGCATCCCATAGCCACAGAAATGGAAGTGACATCTTTTTTGTTGTGAGTCTCTTTATTGTGTCTCCCAATCCACTACCCATTCCTCCAACTGTCAGCCTAATGGCTTCCATCTTATTATTTACCTGAACCCCACCCAACCTCCTTGAGGCTGTTGGGTTGGTCACATTCAATCAATCAAGTAGCATTTAAAAAGCACCTATTTACATACCAGGAACTGTTGCTGGGGATACATATAAAAAAGTAAGATAGTATCTGCCCTGAAAGTGCTGACATTCTTTTGGGGGATGTTCCTAGATGAGTGGAGCAACTAGGTGTCCTGTTCGGTAGATAGAGTGCCAGGCCTGAAGTTAGGAAGATTCATATTAATGAGTTCAAATCTGGCCTCAGACACTTACTAGTTTTGTGACCCTGGTGATGAGGTTCAGGTGTACCCCAAAATGTTGGGGTGCAAGGTTGTCTTGAAAGAATTCACTTGAGCAGCCTCCAAATCAAGTAAAGGCATTTATTCGGGTAACACAATATACCAAATAGGCTCATTTGCCCCCGAAGGGAGACATAGCTAGAGGGAGACCCCCAGCTTAAGAGGGGGTGGCACCCCCTGAGGAAGGCAGCTCCCCAAGGGAGAGGGGGTGCCCACAAGGGAGAACACTGCTTAAGGGAGATGGCCATGAAGGGAGATACCAGTTTAAGAGGGATGCCCTTCACTTAAGGAAGATGCCCAAGTAAGGGAGAAGCCCAAGTAAGGGGGATGCCCAAGTGAGGGGGATGCCCCCCACTTAAGGAAGATGCCCACTAAGGGGGCACCCCCACTTGGTGTTGTGTTACCCCAACAAATGACTTTACTTGATTTGGAGACAGCCTGAGCAAATTTTTTCAAGAAAACTTGCACCCCAACACTGGGCAACTCATTTAAACTTGTTTGCCTCAGTTTCCTCTTCTGTGAACTGAGCTGAAGAAGGAAATGGCAAACCACTCCAGTATCTTTGCCAAGAAAACCCCAAATGGGGTTGTCATGAAGAGTCAGATAAGTAAATATAGAATACAGATAAATATAAAATGACTGGGTTCAGGCACTAACAAGTAGAGGAACCAGGAAAGGCCTCTCTCTAACAGGAGTTGACACTTGATTTGAACTATTCATTGAGATATGAGTTCCAAGAAGGAGAGCCTTTTAGGAAAAAAGATCATCCTCGAGGGTATGCTTGTAAATGTTTAATAATTAGTTCTCTGGAAATAAAAATGATTGATGACACACTTTTAAATTTAATCTGCATTACCAACATTTTCTTCATCTTTTTGCTAAGTCTAGAAAAGTCAATAAAACAATAAATCAAGCCTTAATTTGGAACAATTGTTGATTTCTGAAGATGTAAATACTCTCTGAAAATTTAACAATTGACTCTTGCAAGCCAGTAAAAGCTAACTTTTCCCACTTGAGACCCCTTTCCATGTTTCAGGAGTGTTCATGGCTGTGGTGTAGCATGACAGCATGTGCAGTGAAGCTGTGCGATGCAACACAGGAAATACTGCCAGAAACACCTCAGATTTGTTACGTGTTTGATTTTAAATTAATTTTGGTCGTTGTGTGTTCAGAAACCTTTTACTGTTGCCAAATGTTTCACGACCTCATATGGGATTGAAAGCCACAGTTTAAGAAGTGCTGCTCTAGAGCATAATGGACATAGAACAAGTAAGCCAGTTTGTCTGGAATGTGGAGTGTGTAGTGGATAGTGATGTAGAAATAATCCATAAAGAAGTCTGAACCCATTCTCCAGAAACTGAAGTGGTATAAGGGAGAGTGTGCCCCTGAGGTGTTGGAGGAGATGTTTCTACTTATTTTCTTGCTATACCTACAGATTAAAATTATTGTTGTTTGGTCCTTTTAGTCATGTCCAACTCCTCATGATCCCTTTTGGTGTTTTCTTGGCAAGGATACTGGAGTGGCTTGCCATTTCCTTCTGAGGCAAAGTTAAGTGACTTGTCCAGGGTCACATAGCTGATAAGTGTCTGAGGCCAAGTTTGAACTCATAAAAATGAATGAGTCTTCTTGATTCTAAGCCCAGTGCTCTAGCCACAGTGCCACTTATCTGCCCTTCAAATTAAATACCACTTTGTAAAGGCTAATTGATGTTAACTGGTTAGATGAAAATGGGATACTAGTTACTGGTGAGTAATAGTAGGAGGAACACCCAGAATTGGGACTTGAACTGAAAGCATTAGAAAAGAGACAGCAAACCCCTCAGGGAATATCCCAAGAATCCTGAGGAAGAAATGTAGTAGCCTGCCTCTGGATTAGTGAGCTCAGAGAATACTCACTACAAAAGCTGGTTTGTTTGGTTTTTTTTGGGGGGGGGGGCTCAGTACAGAGGAGAGGGGTTAGATAGGAGAACAGGGTGTATCTACAGGTAGCAGGGAAGGAGCCAGTGGATAATGAAAGGTTCAGTAGAGAGATGATTATTAGAGAGGCATAGGAAGAGATATAGCCAACAGAACAAACAGAAGGATTAGCAATGGCAAGAATAGTCACAGCATCCTCTCTGAGACAGAAGCAAAGAAGAAAAGAATGATGCATGAGGTTGAGGTAATTTGACACGTGGAGAGGGGGAGGAGAAGGAGATCTGGATGACTGTTTTCTGGTATAATGCATCAGGTTGCATAAAGAGCTGGTGGTAGTATGGTAATATCTTGCACTATCAGCACTCAGAGCTTCCACAATTGCACCCATGTCAAACCATATATGAGATCATAGGGCCAACATTAGAAGCAGATGTCCACCTACTGTGATTCTGGGGTTGCCTACAAGGGCACCTACTCAAATGTAATAAATCATCTGAATACAATTCCATCATTATAAAACTACAAATATGCCTTAAAGATTTTTTCATGTTCAAGATTCACCTGTTTAAAATTCTAATAATGGAGGCAGAGCCAAGACGGCAGCATGAAAATAGCATCTTTCCAGAGCTCTCTTACAAATTCTGTCAGATACCTCTAAAAAAGTCTGAGCGGATTTGAGAGAGGTCGAAGCCACTAGTAGACTGAGTGTGGCAAATTTCTAAGCCAGGAGAGTACACAGGGTCAACAGGATGGATCTGTAGGCTGGGAGAGCGCCTGGCGCACGGAACTGCACCAGACTACACCAAAGCGGGAGCAGCTGTGGAACTCAGCCAGCAATCCTGGCTGGGAGAATGCTGGGGGTGTGAAACTAGTGGCAATCCCCAGGCCTCTCAGCCCAGGACGAGAGTCTGTCACAGCTATAGGAGGCAGAAGTGCAGTACCTATGGCCATGAGAGCAACTACTCCTGAGGCTTGCATCCCACAGTCTAAAGGTTTGAAACTTGCCTTCTACTTCCAGGAGCAATGATGACCAGGTAAAATAACTTTCATCCCTCCCTTCCTCACCCAGGTAATACTCCCTTGGGAGAAACCTGGAAATAGAAGAGACAGAAGTGGGGCTTCAGTAGCCAAACAATGGGAGTTCCTGAGTCCCAGGGAAATGGAGCCAGTAAGGGTCAACACCAGGAAACCTAAGGTAGCTTTGCACAGCCAGAGGAAGTGGCAGATACCAGTACAGACAACTGCTGAGCCCACCCATGCTATAGCACAGCCCTAGAGGAAAAGGAGACTTCCAGCAGCCAGACTACCCTTCCCCCACACCTCATGAAACCAGAGGCCACAGCACACAAAGCCAGTAACTAGGCCCACAGTTCCTAGCACAAGAAGCTTGGGACTGAGCCCCAGAAGCAGAGATCCACTTTAAACCAGGAAAAAGATAATCGATGTGAAGAAGCAGTCCAGAAAACCAAGGACTATTGATTCTTTTTATGGAGAAAGGGAAGATCAAAATACTAATTTAGAAGAGGACAGCATTGACGCTATACCCACATCTGAAACCTCAAAAGGGAATGTGAACTGGTCTCAAGCCCAAATAGCATTCCCAGAAAAGCTCAAGGAGGATTTTAAAAACCAAATTAGAGAGGTAAAAGAAAAAATGGAAAAAAATTCACTGATGAGATCAAATCTTTAGAAAGTAAAATTGGCAAAATGGTTAAAGAGGTTCAGAATATAAATGGAAAAAATGTGTTATTGAAAAGTAAAATTAACCAAATGGAAAAGGAAGTAGAGAACCTAAATGAAGAAAACAATACATTAATAATTAGAATTGGGCAAATAGAAGCTAATAACTCTATGAGACATCAAGAATCAGTCAAACAAAATATAAAGAATGAAAAATAGAAGAAAACATGAAATATCTGATTGGAAAAACAACTGACCTGGAAATTATATCCAGGAAAGATAATCTAAGAATTATTGGTCTACCTGAAAGTCATGATGAAAAAAAGAGCCTGGACAGTATCTTCCAAGAAATTATCAAGGAAAAATTATCCAAGTTGCTAGAACCAGAGGGTAAAATAGTCATTGAAAGAATCCACCAATCACCCCCTGAAAGAGATCCCAAATTGAAAACTCCAAGGAATATTGTAGCCAAATTCCAGAATTATCAGGTCAAGGAGGAAATACTGCAAGCAGCCAGAAAGAAACAATTCAAATTTCGCAGAACAACAGTCAGGATCAGGCAAGGTCTTGCAACTTCTACATTAAAAGACAGGGAGAATTAGAATATGATATTCTGAAAGGCAAAGGAGCTTGAACTACAACCAAGGATCAACTACCCAGCAAAAATTGAGCACAAGTTTTCAGGCAAGGAGATGGACATGCAATGAAATAAGGTAATTCCAGACCTTCCTGATGAAAAGGCCAGAGCTCAAGGGAAAATTTGATCTTTGAATGCAAAACTCAAGAGAGACATAGAAAGGTAAACAGGGGGAAAAACCTTGTTAATCAATACAGGCAAATTGCTTACATCCTTCTGTAGGATTATATTGTTTTAGATATGTTACATACATATGTCAGTCTTGAGAATAGTACAGTTATCATGCAGTTGAAAGGGATATACATAGGATGAAGGTGTCAGTATAAAATAACCGATATAATAATTAAAAAACATAATTAAGGGGTATAAAGGGATGGTTCTGGGAGAAGATGTAAGGAGGTGATAGAAAAGGGTAAATTACATCACATGAAGATGCACAAAGACATAATATAGTAGAGGGAAAGAAGGGAAAGAGAAGAGCAGTATTTCAGCTTTACTCTCATCAGATTTGGTTCAAGGAGGGAATAACACACTCTGATAAGTATAGAAATCAGACTTGTCCTATAGGCAGTAGAGGGGGAAAGAGGAAAGAAAAAGGGAGAGTGGTCAGAAAGTAGGGAAGAAGTAGCAAGGGGAAAAGGGTAAGATAAGGGAGGAAATCAATAGGGAGGGTAAACTGAGGAAAGCAGCAGTCAAAAGCAAAACTCTTTTGAGGAGTGGGAGAGAGAAGGGAGAAAAATAAAATCATAAGTGAGGGGGAGGAAATAGGATGGAGAAAAAGACACAGATAGTAATCATAACTGTGAACGTGAATGGGATGAACTCTCCCATGAAACAGAGGTGGAGAGCAAAATGGATTAAACACCATAATCCTACAATATGTTGTTTACAAGAAACACATTTGAAACAGAGTAATAAACACAGGGTAAAAGTAAAAGGCTGGAGTAGAATATATTGTGCTTCAGCTAAAGTGAAAAAAAAAAGCAGGAATAGCAATCCTAATCTCAGACAAAGTAAAAGCAAAGATAGACCTAATTAAAAGAGATAAGGAAGGACACTATATCCTGCTAAAAGGCACCACAGACAATGAAGCAATATCATTACTTAACATATATGAACCAAGTGATATAGCATACAAATTCCTAGAGGAGAAGTTGAGGGAGTACAGGAAGAAATAGAGAGCAAAACTATAGTAGTGGGGGACCTCAACCCCCCCACCCCCGAACTTGATAAATCTACCTCAAAATAAACAAGAAAGAAGTTAAGGAGGTGAATAGAATTTTAGAAAAGGTAGATATGATAGACCTCTGGAGAAAACTAAATGGGGATAAAAAGGAATATACCTTTTTCTCAGTGGTACATGGCACATACTCAAAAACTGACCATGTACTAGGGCATAAAAACCTCACAATCTGGTGCAGAAAGGAAGAAATAATTAATGCATCCTTTTCAGATCATGATGCAATAAAAATTATTTGTAATGAAGGACCATGATAAAAATAAGCTAAAACTTAATTGGAAACTAAATAATATAATCCTAAAGAATGAGTGTGTCAAAGAACAAATCATAGAAACAATTAATAACATCATTCAAGAGGATGACAATAATAAGACAACATACCAAAACGAATGGGGTTCAGCAAAAGCAGTTCTTAGGGGAAGTTTTACATCTCCAAATGGTTACATGAATAAAATAGAGAAAAAAGAAATTAATGAATTGGGCATGCAACTGAAAAAGCTAGAAAAAGAACAAATTGAAAATCCTCAATTAAATACCAAATTAGAAATACTGAAAATCAATGGAGAGATTAATAAAATTGAAATCAAGAAAACTATTGAACTAATAAAGAAAACTAAGAGCTGGTTTTATGAAAAAGTCAATAAAATCCATAAACATTTGGTCAATTTGATTTAAAAAAAAGAAAGAAGAAAACCAAATTACCAGTATCAAAAATGAAAAGGGTGAATTCACCTCCAATGAAGAGGAAATTAAAACAATAATTATGAATTATTTTGCCCAGTTGTATGCCCATAAACTTGACAACTTTAGGGAAATGAATGAATATTTACAAAAATATAAACTGCCCAGTTAACAGAAGAGGAAGTAAAATACCTAAATAACTCCATCTCAGAAAAAGAAATTGACCATGCCATCAACGAACTCCCTAGGAAAAAATCTCCAGGGCCAGATGGTTTTACATGTGAATTCTATCAAATATTTAAAGAATAATTAATTCCCATACTTTATAGACTATTTGGGAAAACAGGCAAAGAAAGAGTCCTACTAAATTGTTTTTGTGGCATAAATATGGTACTAATACCTAAACCAGGAAGAGTCAAAACAAAAAAAAAATTACAGGCCAATTTCCCTAATGAATACTGATGCAAAATTTTTAAATAAAATATTGGCAAAAAGATTGCTGCCACTACACAAGAATAATATACTATGACCAGGTAGGATTTATTCCTGAAATGCAAGGCTAGTTCAATATTAGGAAAACTATCAACATAATTGATTGTATCAACAATAAAACTAGCAGAAACCATATGATCATCTCAGTAAATATGGGAAAAGCTTTTGACAAAATGCAATACCCATTCTTATTAAAAACACTAGAAAGCATAGGAATAAATGGAGCCTTCCTTAAAATTAAGGAAAATTAATACATAAAACCATCAGCAAGCATCATATGTAATGGAGATAAGGTAGATGCATTCCAATAAGACTGGGGGTGAAACAAGGATGTCCATTATCACTCCTATTATTCTATTTGGTACTAGAAATGTTAGTTTTAGCATTAAGAGAAGAAAAAGAAATGGAAGAAATTAGAACAGGCAAAGAAGAAACTAAGTTATCCCTCTTTGCAGATGATATGATGATTTACTTAGAGAATCTTAGAGAATCAAGTAGAAAACTACTTGAAACAATAAAAAAACTTTAGCAACATTGTAGGGTATAAAATAAACCCATATAAATCCATGGCATTCCTATATATTACTAACAAAGCCCAAAAGCAAGTGATAGAAAGAGAGATTCCATTTAAAGTTACTGTAGACACTACAAAATATTTGTGAATCTACCTGCCAAGACAAACCCAGGGCCTATATGACCGCAATTACAAAACACTTTTCACACAAATGTCAGATCTAAATAAACGGAAAAACATCAATTGCTCATGGTTAGGCTGAGCTAATATAATAAAAATGACAATTTTACCTAAATTAATTTACTCGTTCATTGCCATACCAGTCAAACTACCAAAAAATGAATTTTACAGAGCTGGATAAAATAATAACAAAATTCATCTGGAAGAACAAAAGGTCCAGAATATCAAGAGAATTAATGAAAAGAAATGCTGGAGAAGGTTGCCTAGCCATACCAGATATTAAACTGTATTATAAAGCACCAGTCATCAAAAGTACTTGGTACTGGCTAAGAAACAAAGTGGTCGATCAGTGGAATAGGTTACATACACAAGACATAATAGTCAATGACTATAGCAATCTACTCTTTGATAAAGCCAAAGAATCCAGCTTCTGGATTAAGAATTCACTATTTCACAAAAACTGCTGGGAAAATTGGAAAATAGTATGGCAGAAACTGGGCATAGACCAATATCTTACACTGTGTACCAAAATAAAGTCAAAATGAGTTCATGATTTATGAATAAAGGCTGATACTATACACAATTTGGGAAAGCAAGGAATAGTTTACCTGTCAGATTTATGGGAAAGGGAAGAATTCATGACCCAACAAGAGATAGAAAGCATTACAAAATGCAAAATGGATAATTTTGATTATGCTAAACTGAAAAGTTTTTGTATAAACAAAGCCAATGCAACAAAGATTAGGCAGGAAGCAGAAAATTGGGAAAAAATCTTTGCAACCAGTGTCTCTGATAAAGGCCTCGTATCTAAAATATATAGGGAACTGATCCAAATTTATAGGAATACAAGTCATTCACCCATTGAGAAATGGTCAAAGGATATGAACAGGCAGTTTTCAGAGAAAGAAATTAAAGATAGCTATAGGCATGTGAAAAAATTCTCTAAATCACTATTTATTAGAGAAATGCAACTCTTAGGTACCACATATCTCTTGTCAGATTGGCTAACATGGCAAAACAGGAAAATGATAAATGCTGGAGAGGATGTGGGAAAATTGGAACATTGCTGCATTGTTGGTGGAGTTGGAGCTGATCCAGCCATTCTGGAGGGTAATTTGGAATGATGCCCAAAGGGCCTTAAAATGTGCATACCCTTTGACCCAGCAATATCACTTCTAGGGCTATATCCCAAAGAGATCACGCAAGTGGGAAATGGACCCATATTTACAAAACCATTTATAGCAGCTGTCTTTGTGGTGGCAAAGAATTGAAAATCAAGGGGATGGCCATCAATTGTGGAATGACTAAACAAATTGTGGTATACGAATGTAATGGAATATTATTGTGCAAAAAGATATGAGGAACAGATGGACTTCATTACAACCTGGAAAGACTTATATGAACTGATGCTGAGTGAGGGGGAGCAGAACCAGGAGATCATTATATATGATTACAGACACATGGTATCTGTAAGGACTAACTTTGATAGACTTGACTCTTCTCATCAATACAAGGTTCAAAGACAGCTCCAAAAGAGTCATGATCGGAAAAGCTATGCATATCCAGAGAAAGAAGTATAGAGTCTGAATGCAGATTCAGGCAAACTATTTACTCTCTTTTTTTACTTCTTTTTTGGTTTTGTTTCTCCCCTCTCATGATTTGTTCCGTTGGTTATAATTCTTCTTTACAACTGGACTATTATGTAAATAATTTCAATGAGACGGTAAATGTGGAACCTACATTGGATTATATACCATCTTGTGGAGAGGGTAGAGGATAGGTAGGGAGAGAAAATTTGGAACCCCAAAACCTGTGGAACTGAATGTTGTAAACTAAAAAAAATAAAAAAAAATAAAATGCCAATAACCCTAAAATGGAGGGTAACCAGGTTGGTGAAGGTCCTTGGGAACATAACATATGAGATATGACATATCAGCTGAAAAAAAGTAGAGAAAACACCCTTTGATCTAGAGAAACCATTTCTAGATCTATATTCCAAAGAGATCAAAGAAAGAAAAAGGCCCTATATGTACAAAAAATATTTATAGTAGCTAATTATTTTTGGTGGCAAAGTATTGAAAACTAAGGGAGAGCCCATCAATTGGGGAATAGCTGAGCAAATTATGGTATTTGAATATAACGAATTTGAATATAATGAAGTACTATTGTGCTGTAAGAAAAGGAACAATTTGAGGAAAACCAGAGAAAAATTATATGAACTGAAGCAGAATGAAATAGGCAGTACCAGGAGAACAATTTATGCTATAAATATAAAAACTTTGATCAATGCAATGATCAACCTTGACCCCACACGATGAAAAATGCTACTTTTTCTGACAGAGACATGATAGAAACTGAGGACATTTATTTAGCTTGGCAATGTATGTTTTTATAAGGTTCTCCTATTTTTTTTTCCTAGTGGGAAAGGGAGAAAAAAAGTTATCAATTCCAGAAAAAGAAGATTCAGGGTATGCCTATTGGCTGCTATAAAATATTTGAATGACTGCCACAAAGAGGAGAGATTAAGCTTTTTCTGGGTAGTCCAAGGTGATCGTGACCAGGTGCAGTGAATGGAAATTGCAAAAGAGGCAAATTTAGGTTGCTTATTAGTAAAAGTTTCCTAACCATATGTGCTGTTTAAAAGAGGAATGGACTGCGCCAAGAGGAGGTGGCTTCCCTTTCTTGAAGGTTATCAAGCAGAGAGTGGATGACCAACATTTGCGTAAGAATTGCATGCTGGGCTAGATGGCTGGCTGCTGTCCCTTCTAATTCTGCAAGTTTAGGATTCTAGTAAATGGGTCACACTTTAAGCTAGTGACTCTCAAAGTGTTTACAGTGGCTTGTCCCTTAAGTGTGGGAGTTTATGCATTTCCCTCCTGTGAAATCCATATTTACAACACTGTGTGTTTTTATCCAATTTTTCCAAAAGAATAAAGATTCTTTGATAATTGATTTATTTATCCATTGAATGTAGAAACCAAATTAAGCATCTCAGATGTTTGAATCACATTGATAATTCAAATCTGAACAGTCTCAGAAATATGAAGCAAATGGTCCCCTCTGGATTTTTCCCCATGATTTAGGCTTCAAAATGAAATTATATCTGCATACATTGTTGGAGATCTTATTTACTTACTTCTCCTCATTCTCTTTTCTTTATCCTGCATCAGTTTCTATAAGTCTTACCAAGTTTCTCTGAATTCCCTATATTTGCCATTTCTAGCAACACAATAGCACCCCATTTATTCATATGCAACAATCTGGGGATTTCCCAAGCTGATTTCCTTTTCAAATCTTCCTATTTTCTGACAACACAACTACTAATAAAATAACAAGCAACTTACATAATTAGAAGGATATGTTTGCTTTCAATAAGCAGGAAAAAAATTTGGGATAGTATTGACTGTGATAGTTCAACTTGTGAGATGCTTCATGACAATTTCCACTTCCCTCCTTACTTGCTTAGGTCAGGGTGTGCAGTATTCACTTGGGCAGACCACAGAGATATGAAGATGGAAAGGAGCAGGTGGAGGTATTTTGCAAATTATGGTTCCAATTTCTAGCGTACAGAGGTGGCATTCAGCTTGAGTGTGGGAAGGAGGGGAAGGACTGATTAAATTTGCTATTGTATCCAGATTGGCCTTGAAACTCTATTACTTTTTACTATTTCCACATTAGAACTGATAGACAGATGGAGTCAGGTAAGACTAGTGCAGTGGAGAAATGGCTGAGGTTGCCTGGGTAACCTGGGATTCACTCTCATTTTGTGTTGTGTTGTGTATATTCTATTGGTGCATAAGCTACCTCGAAGGTACCAGTGGGGGTAAAAATTACATGTCTGTGGTTTCCATTAAATTCTGCACTTTAGTGGTTCTCAAATTTTTGGTCTCAGGACCTCTTTATATTTTAAAAGTTATTGAGGACTCCTTCCCAATGAGCTATTGTTTTATGGGTTATTTCCAGGGCTGTGCTGATAAATATTTAACAACTAACTTTCTGGGAAAAAACAAAGGAAAACATGTTAGCAGGACACATTTTTAACTTTCATCTGCATTATTAACATTTTATTAAGTCTAGATAATTAACAAAACAATCAATCAGGTCCTAGTTTCTTGCTTGTCCATTTCTGAGGTGTCAGTGCTCATGCAGAAAATTTACCAATCAGCTCTCCAGTTTGAGCTGGTTTTAGCACACCTTTGGTATTTACCATATTAGAAATGAAAGCATTATAGTACTATCATGAAAATAGTTTTTACCTCTAAGTCCCTGAAAGGATTTGGGATACCTCATGGGTCCCTAGACCATACTTTGAGACTGCTGCTTTAGCTATTCTTGATAGATAGAACTATAGTCAGGATCAGAGTTATCATAGAATTAAGAGGTAGTGAGATAGATTCAGAGATTCATGGATTCATAGACTCGATATGGAAAGGAATCTATATAATCTAATTCAACCTTTTGATTTTACAATTGTGGGAACAGAGGTCCAGAGAGTGGAAGCCATCTGCCAAGAAAGATTGTTAATGAACTGATTGTATCCTATAACTTATTGGTCATGTACCAGAAAGACACCAATTTGGGATTTTGAGATTTTTAGTTATATAATATAATTCAATAATCTTCAGATCTTTAAGATCAGCAGATCTCCAGATTGGCTAAAAAAAAAGTAGGTATGTATATCTACACATACATATTTTTATATGTATATGTACATATATATTTAGATATTCCCTTCTAATGCACACACATATATACATACATACATACATACATGCACACATATATTTTTTTCTTTTCTTTCAGAAAGGCCTTGGACTATTTTATGGAACTTTAGAGATTACAGGGTATAGTTTGAAAGATTTAAACCATTACTACTACTACTGTCACTTCTACTTACTAACTTTGTGTCAGTGCTTTCTATGTGCCACGCATCACATTAAGCACTTTACAATTATGATCTCATTTGATTTTCGCAACAACAATCATTATCATCCTCATTTTATAGATGAGGAAATTGAAACAGAGGTTAAGTGACCTGGACAGAGTCACATAGCTACTTAAGTGTTCAAGGGTCTTCCTGACTCCAGGTCCAGTGCTAGGTGTCCCATGGTGCTATATACTACTTTAATTAGCATAGAGTAAAAGATCATTAGGAAGGGAGAGAATAGAAAGGGTAGGAGTACACCTGAATTTGAATACAGCTTCAAATACTTACTAGATCAAGTCACCGGGGGCCACCAAGCTACCTAAGGAGGAGTGAATCATCCCATAATTGGGAAAAGGGAGCATGGTAAAGTTTCTGAACAGGTCAGGAGTAGGATTGGCCCATGAGTTTATACTGCGTTTCTCGAAGGAAGGCAATCCTTACTTCTTGAGACATCCTATTTTGGTTTCACCTTAAACTGAGTCGGCTTCCCTAGAACTTCCACCTATTGGAGCTAGTTCTGCCCTCTAGGGCCAAGTTGAACAAATCTAATCTCCATTCCACATAATTGTTCAAATATTTGAAGACAGCTACCATGTTATGATGTTGTTAACTGACAGCGCAGTCAGAATCAGAATGAGACACAGAAGGAGAGACAGATAGGGGGCAGTCAAAATGAAAGAAAGGGGGTGCTGAGAGAAAAAGTAGAAAGGTAGCTGAGGCAAATTCTTTTGACTTTGACCTTCACCTACAGGGTAGGCCCCCTGTGTTCGCCAATTGGGGATTGATGATTGTCTTTCAGTTCTAGCCCCATCCTCTTCCAATAAGCCTAAAGAGAAAGAGCCACTTGCTTTACCACAGTATAGACAGTATGGAAGGTGGAATTAAGTTCCCATGAAGGTGGGAGGCTTTAAACTGCTTTGACAACTTGATAAAGAAAAAAAACCAGTAAAAACCAATAAACAGGGAAATTGGAGGTAGCTGATACAAAATCTGAAAAATGTGTTGTGTACTCTAAATGGCCCGTCATTACTGTTATCCCCACTGGAGCCCATTCATTGGTCAGGCTGCAACATCTAGTATTTCAAAAAATTATTGGGATCAGCAGCAACAGTACTGTTTTAACAAGACTCCAAGTAAGACTCTAACACTAGTGAATCATATGCAGTAAAAAGGGTGACTGATACTCTGGAAGTTTTGAAATATTGGGCTTTGTGATCATATTTCTAGGGGAAAACGAAGTTTGCTGGATATTTTGGGGAGTTGGCAAAAGACAGGGATATTTTTTACTCCATCTGAATCAGACATGAAAGTTTGTTTTGAGAAAGGTTGACCATTTCTTCTGATAGTTGCTATATTTTACTTCAAGAGGAGACTTGTGAATGGTTGAAGTGCTGGGGCAGTGCAGTTACATGGGTGCAAAACATTAAATGGGGTGAAGGAGTACTGAGTCAGAATAGAGCAGAATCAATCATCCCTCAGTTTCCTGGGATGGTCTAATCTCCAGTTTAAATTCAGATTCTAGCTCAAAAGCTAGACTTCTATCAGAGTGCCATCATCATGACATTATAGCCTAGAGTGGTGAGCACTCTCTAGAAACCATTTTTGGTGAGATTAGGGTTAGAAGGAACTCATAGACATGGGGATATACAGAATAATTATTGAGTTCAAGAACAAGAGGAAGTGCCGCTCCATCTGTACGTGAACCGTGGGGTTGGTATAAATCTCCTGGTGATTAATCCCAGGAATCTTACAGCAGCAGCTCATTGGTCATGTTTTCTACTATGTGTGGTACCGATATCCTTTTTGCATGAGATAAACTTCTTCAGACCCCCTATATCAATATAGGGTAGGATAATGAAAATATAACCTGTGAACTAGTGCCCCTCCAAGTCCTGGATTCACATGGACTGAGTCTGATCTCAGAAATTGAAATGATAAGTTTTTATCTAATTCTTTTATTTTATATTTATACATATATTATATTATTATATGTTACATAATACTGTATTGTATCTAATTTATGTTTTATTATATTTCTTATCTTTTCTTATATCTTTTCTAAAATTAACTCTGGAAAGTACTTGACTATAGCTTGTGTCTAGGTTTCCATAAATGTAGTTAAGCTCTCACCTTATAAGGAATGATTCTTTTAAAAAAGTTCCAAGAAGAGACTTATATCATGCAAGCTCATCAAGTTTTACACATCGAAGTAATTCCCTTGATCAATTCTCCCTTATAGGAGTAAGCAAATTCAGCCTAGTGCTGCCCGTTGATGTCCCTTAGTGAGGAGGGTGTGGAAGGAAGTGAGAAGAAAAGTATGGAGGGAAGGGAAAGCATAAAGATATGAGTTCAAAAACAGAAGCATCTCCTTATTACACGTGCGTGCAAGTGCTTCAAATGGAGACCCTGGAGCCCCTGAAATATAGGGGCACTTGGACATTGTTTTAATCTGGTTATGTTATAGCACACCAGGCCTGTATGGGAAAAGTGCAAATCTTGAGAGAGAATCACTCTCTGTAATTCAGCCTTGTTACTGAAGGGAAGTCTACACAGCTCATAGTTAGCTGATGATTTAGCAGTTCCCTAGTCACTGTATCCAGTGTATATCAACAAGTCACATTATTCAAGTTTAGGGGAGTAACAACAAACAAGTCTTTTCGCTTTTCTTTGCGGAGTTAAACTAGGGGTTCTTAACCTCCTGTCTGTGGACTTGTTTTCCTAATATTTGGATAACTTTATTTCAGTGTAAATGGTTTCCTTTATAATTCTATGGGTTTTTTAAAATTTAAAAGCACTATTCTGAGAAGGAATTCATTTGCTTCACCAGATTTTCAAAAGAATCCATGCTCCAAAAATGGTTAAAAACCTTTGATTTCAACATAAGCTTCAAACATATGTGCATATACAGTATATTCATATATAATACATCTTATATGTATATCTATCATACATAATATAATGTATATAATGTGCAACACATACATGCATAAACCATGTTTATGTAATATACACATACATGTATATGTTTCATATATATATATATATATGCCTCTATGTGTGTGTGTGTATAGAAAGAGTGTGTGTGTGTGTGTGTGTGTGTAGGTATATCTATATCAATATCTACATATATATATATGTAGAAAGAGAGAGTGTGTGTATGTATATATATACATATATTTGGAAGGAAAGGGAGAGGATATAGAATTAATTTGATTCCATTTTGGGGGGAAATCTTGGTGATCTGGGATGAAGAAAAACAGATTAGATTAATATAATCTAAAAAACCCAGAATACATCAGTTTAATAAAAACTCCTTGAGGACAGGGTCTATTTAATTTTTGCTCTCTGTATTCCCATCACTTAGCATGATGCCGGTGTAATGGTAATTAGGATGGGAATTTTTTTACTGTTTTCTCTTTTGGAGCATTGTTGTAATCAAGTGCCTTTGATGAGTCTGGCCTTTGTTTCTTTGATTAAATCAGGAGTCTTTGATGACCTGCTTACCTCAAGAAAAAGCCTAGTTCACATAGGTTTGAGTCACCTGAACAAGGTATATAAACTCAGAGGTTAGCATTTTGTTTGGGGCTCTCACTCACCAGAAGAGTGTCAGGTGATTCAACTAGCAGAGACTCTTGGTAGCCACTGAAGCACCCCACCCCTCCCTGGGGGCTTTGAAAAGATAGATGTTGGTGCCTCTCTGTCTGATAAGTATGTAATGCTTTGGTCAGACAGCTAGAGGCCTGTCTGTTGATAACTGTGTGTGTGTTTGCTCTGTTTATATTGTTTCTGTTTGTAATTCCTGTTTGTATTTGCTCTGAAGTTCAGGGTGCTAGCTTTTCCCCCTGAACTAAATGAATGATATATGTATGTTTGATTAAAATGAGATTGTGAACCTCTTAAAGTGGCTTTCCTTAGAAAAGCATATCAATGAATCTGTGCTAGCAGCCTTCCTGTGTGCTGGTGTTGTTGGTCTTTCACCCCCACAACTGCTGCTAGCAACATTGTTGTTACAGCCTGGCACAGAGAAAGTACTTGATATATGCTCGTTGAATGGAATTTGATTCACTCTAGTCAATATACTGTATCTGCGTGGTAGTAAGTACCACAACTCACTCATGTATATGGAAGGATAGATCCATCTGGAATCATGGATAAGAAGAAAACTGAAATAATTTCCCTTAATGTTGGAAGTATTTGTATTTGTTCCTTTTACTTTTTATCTGATATATATCCCCTTGAATTGAGTCCTCTCTTGTAATAAATAAGGGCAGTTAAGCAAACCCAATTCACACAATGACCTTGGCTGACCATTTTTATAAGATTAGGCACCTATAGTCCTTCGTTTCACTACAAAGAAGGGGCAGGAGGGTTTCATTATCTATTTCTCTGGACCAAGATTAAACTTGTGGTTTTCTAATAATGCAGATTCCCCATTATACAGGTCAAAATGTCTGCTCAGGTGCTTTTCCCCTCCTGGCTTTCTCTAAAGGAAGACAATGTTTATTGCACAGTTAGAAGAAATGAAGTAGATGATTTGGATTTGAAGATATGATGTTGGTCTTGAACTAGACAGTTTTCAAGATGTTGAGAAAACCCAAAGGGATTTCCCAGTTTGGAGACTACTACAATTTTTTTTCTCTGTTTCTCTAGGCAATGTTCCAATTTCTTTGCCTCTGTTTTTCTCTCTCTTCTTTTTTCCTCCTGGTTATTCTTAGCATGTAGCATTTCCCCAATTTGGAGGAAGAAGATGAGGTAGAAGGAAGAGGACTTTTGACACTAAATGGAAAAATTAAGACTGTCTCCAAGACAAATGCCACGAATTTACTAGCACCAGATACAGGCTAAGGACCAATCATTATTTGTATACTTAGTTTATTCCTTGGAATAGGTTTCTTGGGAAATTGTCTAATGAAACTGATATGTTTGTCTTTCTACAAGTTTATCTTAAAATAACTCTTGGTATTGTTTCATGACCTTTGTAAGGAGGAGATCTGGGTGTTACAGAGTGAAATCTATAGACATAACACACTTCTGAAATGAGATGCATTTGGAGTCAGGAGAAATAAGTCCCAAACATGGGTATCCTACTTACTATCCATTTGAGAATTTTTGTACTAATATAGGCCTCAGTTTCCCCATCTGTAAAATGAGATGATTAAACTAAATGGCTTCTGAATTGCCTTCCAGCTCTAGATGTATAATACTATGATTTTTAATGTCCTCCTAGTGCCAAATCCTATTGTCCTTTAAGATTATGGATTACTCAAAAGAGTGTCTGTGTGTGTGTGTGTGTGTGTGTGTGTGAGAGAGAGAGAGAGAGAGAGAGAGAGAGAGAGACAACCACACCCTCGGTTTTCCCCATGAACACATTTGATGATGGAATTTCCTTTCGACATTTTATGAGGCCAGGGAGGCTTTAATCTAAATTGTATTTGCATTTTATCCCTGGGAAATTATCTCTCCTTAACAAATGTTATCAGGCAGATTGTGTTAACATGATTTCAGCTGTTTGTTTTGATTGATTAGTTAGTTATGCATTTTTATCAGTTATATTCCTTATCAGTGAGAACAAAGCAAATACAAGTTTCCTCCTGACTGAGCAAATCTTTTTGCAGACAGGCAGGAAAAGACCACAACAGTCTTTAAAACAAACATGCTTAGCCTAGGCTCTATGAACTTGTTTTAACATCTGTTTTATTAATTCTATTTCAATATAAATAATTGGCTTCTTTTGTAATCCCGTGTATTTTATATATTTAAAAGCATTATTATGAGAAAGGTTCTAGGCTTCACCAGACTGTCTAAGGGAGCCATAATACAAAAAAGGTTAACAACCCCTACTTAAAATGAGAGGAGACTAGGACTTCTGTATAACAGAGTTAAAAGAACACTGGCCTTAGAGTCCAAAGACCTTACCTGGGTTCCAGTCTAGGTTCTATTACCTATTAACTGGGTGACATTGGGCAAGTCACTTGGTTTTTCTGAGCTAATTTCATCATCTGCATGTAATAGGGTAAAGATTTTGGTATGTCATTCCAAAGCTCTAAGTTCTTCAGAAATGAACATGTTTCACTGGAAGTTGCCAGGGTGTAGGCTTAATACTCCAGGTATATTTTAACCAGAGTAGATCTAGGGGGTTTACTATTTACAACCGTCAGATATAAAATGGGACCATAGCAATATTTGCCTTCCTTACCTCACAGGGTGGATATAGAGATCAATGTAAATTTTCGTACTTGGATACAAAAAATTAACCTCAGAAATATAAGATGAGGGAGGCATGACTAGACAGCAGTTCTGAAAAAGATCTGACAGTTTTGTGTACTGTGAGCTCTACATGAGTCAGCAGTGTGAGGGGTAGAATTAAGATGATAAAGTAGCAGGAAGAAGTATAATCCAGCTTCTCCAACACAAGCCTTCCATAAAGATCTAGAAAACATAGCAGGGGCCAGGAGCCAAGATGGAAGAGTAAAAGCAGTGACTCACTTGAGCTTGCCCCCAAGCCCCTCCACATACCTGTAAAAAATGACTTTAAACAAATTCTAGAACAACAGAACCCACAACGTGACAGAGTGAAACAAATTCCCAGCACAAGACAATCTGAAAGGTTGACAGCAAAGCTCTATTGCACCAGTCTGAGAGAAGAGTATAGTCTGGCGAGGGCTATGCTGGCACAGATCCGGCCAGAGCAGGTCTCAGGGGACTGAATCACCGGCACCTGTGGCAGTTTCCAGACTTCTCAACCTGCAAATGCTAAAGACAACTTAAAAAGTCAGTAGGAAAGGTCTGTCAGACCTGGGTGAGAGAGGAGCAAGGTCCGGCCCCAGCCCCAGGGCAGTGGCACCAACAGTAGTGGCAGCTAGAGTGTCTGCTTCCGGAGTTCTTGGCCCACAGACAGTGGGGGGATCAAGCAGCTGATCAGAGGGGGATTGCAGGGATCTCTTTACTGGCAATGAGGCAGAATTTTCTTACTGTGCCTGTACTTGGATCTGGGTGGCAATCCTGGGCGGCAGTCCTGGGGCAAGAAGAATTGATGTGGTGGAGCTTCTGGTGGTGGTGGAGAGGGAATCCTCCTCATAGTTCCAAGGCAGAAAACAGTGCTTATGGTCACTCGCAGACCAGAGCACAGGCCAGGAGAGGAGTAAACATCTCTCCTTTGACCATGCCACCTTGGAAGAACTGAAAATTTACAGGTCCCTAGAAATATCTCTGAAAATAGAGGCACAAAATCCCTGAAGCTTGGGACAGTACAACCTCCACACTGTAAGCAAAGTGCTACCTTAACAAAGAGCTAAAAAGTTAAGTAATTGGCTGGGAAAATGAACAAACAGTGGGGAAAAAATCAAACTATACAATCTTACTTTGGTGACAAGGAAGATCAAAACATACAACTATAAGAAGACAACAAAGTCAAAGCTCCTACATCCAAAGCCTCCAAAAAAATATGAATTGGCCTCAGGCCATGGAAGAGCTCATAAAGGATTTTGAAAATCAAGTAAGAGAAATAGAGGAAAAATTGGGAAGAGAAATAAGAATAATGCAAGAAAATCATGAAAAACTAGTCAACAGCTTGCTAAAGGACATCTAAAAATCCTGAAGAAAACCAGAATGGAACAAATGGAAGCTAATGACTTCATGAGAAATCAAGAAATTATGAAACAAAACCAAAAGAAATGGAAGACAATATGAAATATTTCATTGGAAAAATCAGTGACTGGTAAATAGATAGAGGAGAGATAATTTTAAAATGATTGTACTACCAGAAAGCCATGATCAAAATAAGAACCTAGACATCATCTTTCAAGTAATTATCAAGGAAAACTGCCCTGATATTCTAGAACCAGAGGGTAAAATAGAAGTTGAAAGAATCCACTGATCACCTCCTGAAAGAGATCCCAAAAGGAAAACTCCTAGGAATATTGTAGCCAAATTCCAGAGTTCCCAGGTCAAGGAGAAAATATTGCAAGCAGCCAGAAAGAAACAATTCAAGTATTGTGGAAACACAATCAGGATAACACAAGATTCAGCTGCTTGTATATTAAGGGATCAAAGGACTTGGAATATGATATTCCAGAGGTCAAAGGAGCTAGGATTAAAACCAAGAATCGCTTACCCACCAAAACAGTATATTTCTGGAAATAGAGAACTTTTAAGCATTCTTGATGAAAAGACCAGAGCTAAATAGAAAATTTGGCTTTCAAATACAAGAATTAAGAGGAACATGAAAAGGTAAACAGGAAAGAGAAACTGTAAGGGACTTATTACACACACACACGTATATAATATATATAATATATATAGATATACACATTTTATATATATATACATTATATATACTATATATGTGTATATGTATATATATATGTATATCTATATATACACATTTTATATATATATACATTATATATACTATATATGTGTATATGTATATATATATATATATATAAAGAGAGAGAGAGAGACAAAGACAGAGAGACAGAGAGAGAGCTCTCCCATAAATTCTGTTGGTCTCTGAGAAGTGAATTTGAACAAATTTTGAGGAGGCAGAATCCACTGGGAGACCGAGTGTGGCGGATTTCCAGGCCAGGACAGGCCAGGAAGGTCAAGGGAAGGATCTGGTGTGCCCGGCTGGCAGAGTGCACGGGCTACACAAGCGCAGACTCAGCCATAGAGCAGTCTGAATACAGATTGAAGCAAACTATTTGCTCTCTCTCTCTTTTTTTGTTGTTCTTCTTTCCATTTTGTTTCTTCTTTCTTGTGGTTCATTCCATTGGTTATAGTTCTTCTTTACAACTTGACTGTTGTGAAAATGTTTTTAGTGTGAAGGTATGTGTAGAAACAATATCAGACCATATATCATCTTGGGTGGGGAGGGGGGAGGAGAGGGAAGGGGAGAAAATCTGAAACTCAAAAACTTGAGGAACTGAATGTTGTAAACTAAAACTAAAACTAAATTAATTAATTAATAAAAAAGAAAATAAACAAAAATACAAAAAAATTGTCCAGCCTTCTCAACTTGGCAACGGATTCATTTGGTGGGGTGTGTTACCTCTGATTTCATTAGGATAGAAGCTTCTGGTAAGTAACTTCTCTATCACATTCTCTACTATTCAGAATCTTCAAGAGTTGCCTGGATGCTGAAAAGTTAAATGACTTGCCCAGGGTCATCAAGCCTGTATGTCTTAGAGGCAGAACTTGAACCCAGGTCTTCTATGCACTGACCCAGGCTGTTAGGAAAGCTAGTTCATATGGAGGTAGTTGTGCCATGTTCAGAATGCCATGGACATGAATATGAAGGATGCAGGTTCTATTCCCAATCCAAACTTAAAAACATTGTGAGTATCAATTTATCCATCTAGAAAATGAAATACCAATTAGTGTGCTGTTCCTTGCTTCATGAAGTTGTTGTAATGTTACAGTGAGGGCATGGGAACAGAATTCTTTGAAAACCATAAAGTATTTTACAATTGTAGCTGCTCCTACTATGGCCAAAGTTTCTGAGGTGACAGCTGTGATATTTCTATTAGTGAAGTCAGGTCTGGTGGGGGTGAAGGTTATGCCTCAGGGTTCAAAGTGAGATAAGCATTCTTCTTATCAAGCAGAAGCCTTTGGCTTATGGTGGTGTGGAATGGTATGGGAAGGGGAAGAGACAAGAGGAGAGTGAGAGCTGATAGAGTTCCCAGGAGACTAAACAGGTTCCAATAGGTGCCCAGGGAACTCGCTCAAATCCGAAACAGGTCTCCCTGACCAGGTTGGCATCCACATGTTGTCTGAAGTGAGGCGTGTCTTACTGTGAAAATGTCCTCTCTCCAAATGCCCCTTTCTTTAAAAATGGAACTGCAAGAGAATTACAAATGTGTCTGCAGGGGCTGGTCACCATCCACAAACCTAGCATCATGGTGTTCATCATCACCATCATCATCAACGTTGTCCTTGTCATTGTTATTGTTGCTGCAACTGTCATTGACGATGACCATGATCATGGTGATGTTGTCATTTTTATCACAATAGTTCTGATTATTATCCTTTTTGTTTGATGAAATTCAGATACTGCTGTTTTTCTGCTATTATCTTTGATATTTGGTGTTCTGCGGACTGTTGTTGCAAATATGAATAAAATAAAAGTTTTGTTTTTCCTACCTGAAAAGTAAAATAAAATATCTGAGAATCAGTCACACTCAAGATTTTTAGAAATATAATCTGAAAACATCCTTAAAATAATAAAATTACATGTGTTTTGTTTAATATTCATTTCTTATATTTGAGTCATTGTCAATATTATACAAATGATGGAATTGCCTAACTTAATTAGAAGGTTTAGTTTTACACCAATCAAACTCCAAAGGGGGTGTTTTATAGACTCAGGCAAAATAAAAGCAAAATTCATTGAAGACCAAAAGGTCAAGAATTACGAGACAATTTTGAAAAAATGAGATAGGAATGAAAGGGGATTAACACTTCTAGACTTCAAGTTGTATTACCCTAACTATTTGGCACTGTTTAAATAGTATTAAAGTAAATCATGGAATGGATTAAACAAGAAAGAATTAGAAAACAAAGGGACAAACAAAATCCTAGTGTTAAAAAAACAAACAAAAAACCTGAGAACATTATTTCATGAAGAACATTGCATTTGACAGAAACTGCTAGGAAAATTATAAAGTGATTATGCAGGAATTAAGTACAGACTACTTGACACTTGAGCTTTTTGTGGGGTATGCTTGTAGAGAGTACTTTGTCCCAAGCTTGAGGGGCTGTGCTTTTGTTTTCAGAGCTATTTCTACACAGCAAGCTCTGCCACACCAGTGCTCCTCTTCCCCCAAGAACCACCAACCCACACTGTTACTCATATCTAAGCAGTCTCTGGACTCCTGCTGTGATCTGCCACTTGATTCCTCCCACCAGGTGGGCCTGGGGCTGGAAGCAACTGCAGCTGTAGTTTTGTAGCTGCACCACCTCTGCTGCCCCTGGGCAGTGGCCAAACCGTGAACTCCTTTCACTCTGTCCCTGCGTTTTTCCCACTAACCTTCTCTGTTGTCTTTGGTGTTTGTGGGCTGAGAAGTTTGGTAACTGCCACAGCTCACTGATTCAGGGTGCTAGGGCCTGTTCTACCTGGCTCCCAGTCTGGTTGTTCCGGGCGCAGCCCATGCTGGGCTCTGTTCTGCTCCCAGCATGGTGCGGTAGACCTTACCCAGTGACCATCCAGGCTGTCCTGGGCTGGAGCCCTGCTTCCCTCTGCTATTTCGTGGGTTCTGCAGTTCTAGAATTTGTTCAGAGCCATTTTTATAGGTGTTTGGAGGGACCTGGGGGAGAGCTTTAGGCAAGTCCCTACTTTCCAGCTGCAATCTTGGCTCCACCCCCAATATATGATTGACAGGGATCTTTATGTACAGATTAGTGGCTCTGTTTCTATTTGAGTTTGATGCCAATGCCCTTAGCCAATTAAATCTCAAGAACAGTTCTAATACCTTTTCAGGAAAACTAGTCTAATCTTGCTTGTGGCCTTATGAAAAGCTGGTCCTGAACACTCGGTGTGTCAGGGTGCTAGGAAATATTGCTCCTATGAAAGGAAGAATCCCTGGCAAAGGAACAGAAATGGGAAATTGAATGACATGTGAGGAATAGAAGAAGGCTGATTTGGATGGACCATAGAATGTTTGAAGGGGAGTAATATATATTCATTCTTGAAAAACCAGTTGGAACTACATTGTTAAGCACTTTAAATGCAAACAGTAGCATTCATATTTGACCTTAGAGATAACAGGGGGCAGGATAGTTTATTGAACAGGGGAGTGAATATGGTCAGATTTTTGCTTTAGGGATATCACTTTAGCAGCTGTATGAAGTGTCAGTTGGAGAGGGGAGAGACTTGAGGCAGGCAGACCAATTAAGAGGCAATTATAATAGTATAGGACCAATGAAAGACCAAAGAGCTTAGAAAATGGTGATAGCTAAACTACATAATAATGTTATAAAGAACAGTTTTTAATACTAGACTAACATAAATTCCTTTTTGGGCAAATTTACTACATTGACAAATAAGAGAATGCTATATGCGTATGTAATGAATTCTATCTCATGGAGAATTCCCTTTTTCCTTTGCTAAGAAAACTGTAAATGGGGTCATGGAGTGTTGGCCACAATTGAAACAGTGACTGAGTGACAGTATTGCTGATTCCAGGCCCAGAACTTGTAACCAGAATGGCCTTTGTTTTCTTTGAATGACTCAGCTTACCTCATTGAGCCTCTGGATGCTGTGGCTTGCTCTTCTGGGGCAGGAAGCCTAGAGAGCATGTCAGGAAGCAGAAAACTTCCTGTGTGATGA
Source organism: Trichosurus vulpecula (assembly GCF_011100635.1). Taxonomy (NCBI): domain Eukaryota; kingdom Metazoa; phylum Chordata; class Mammalia; order Diprotodontia; family Phalangeridae; genus Trichosurus; species Trichosurus vulpecula. The sequence goes on along the minus strand of NC_050580.1, from coordinate 257,620,637 downwards.
GTCATGGGGCTGGCTGAGGGGAGGTGTTAATGTCTACGCTAGGGGGAGGGGCCAAGTCAAGAACCAATTGGCCCTGGTCATTCAGGCCGCGCTTGATGATGTCAAAAACCCTATAAGAGGGGAGAGGACAGCTTGAAGCTCTCTCTTTCCTTTTCCGGTTGGTGTGGGAGCAGTGGCAAGCAAGCGTGACTCTGGGCCAGCCCTTGCTCTTGGGCCGAGCCCAGATGTTGGTAACTATGAATTGTATTGGGTCTGTCTGTTGATATTTGTAATTTGTTTGTATTTTGGTTTTGAGGTTCGGGATGCTGGTTTGTTTTTTTCCCCCGAACTAAATGAATGTTTTGAACCTCAGGGTGCTGGTTTTTTCCCCTGAAGTAAGTCAATGAATCTGTATTTGGTCTGTCTCTTGATGCTTGTCTGTATGCTCCCCTGAACTAACTGAATGCTAACTGAATGCTGGTGTTTTCCCCTGAACTAAATGATTGTATGCTAACTGAGTGCTGGATTAAAGTAAGCTGGTCAACCCCTTCACTGTGCTTTCCTTGTTTAAGCAGATAAAAAGAACCTGTGCTTTCCCGGCAGCTTCCTGGGTCCCGGCAGCCCCCTGGGTCCTGGCAGCGGGGGAGGGATCTTATGCCCCCAGAGAAGCTGCTAGCTGGGTTGTTAAAACAGAACTCTATCCACTGCACCACCTAGCTCCTCTTCCCCCATACAACCAGTCATACGTGGAGCTACTCATCTGAAACGCATGCACACTCACATACTTTCCTTATTTCTCTTTCTCATTTTTCTTCTTTTGGGTTTCCATTAGAGCAAGTCTGCCTTAGTGACATAGAAGTCATACCTGAGGATGGTCAACCTGAAAATATATATATATATATATATATATATATATATATATATGTACACACACACACACACACACACATATATGCATGTATATGGGTATATATATGTGTATATATACATATATGCATGTATATATGTATGTGTGTGTGTATAGATAGATAGATAGATAGAGATAAATACATATAGTTTTGAGTTTCGAGCAGAATGTTATTCAGTTTTTATGTTTTGCCATTTTCCTAACTTTCCAGTCTTCTTACATGTACTCCCCTCAACACATTCTATGATTTAGCTACACTGTTCTACTTCTCATTCTTCATGCATGCCATTCCATCGCCCTTGGCATTGGCTGTCCCCCATACCTTGAATGTTCTCGCTTCTTACTCTTAACTCCCTTGGTTTCCTTCAAGACTTAGTTCAATCCCAACTTATGCAGAAGGGCTTTCAAAGTACTGCCAAGCTACTATTTAATTACAATTGCAATTTTATTTATTTAATTGCAATTACCCATCTATCTACTCTGTATATATCCTGCATGCATCTAGTTATTTGCATGTTGTCCCCCACAGCAGAATGGGAGCTCCTTGCCTGTAGTGTCTATTTTTTGCCTTTCCTTAAATTCAAAGGGTATAGCACAGTGCCTGGCATATACCAAGGAATACCAAAATGCTTTTCAATGGACTGGACTTATTTCTACATATTTTCTTATCCTATTTCCATGTTTCTAATGGGAATATTTGCTATAGAATTTATAATGAGCCAACACACACTGGTGGATTTTTTTTTAATGGATTTGGTTATATTTAGTCTAGTGTTCCTACTAGTAAAATTTGATGCTTTCTGTTTGAATTAGTACATTCTCCTATAAAGACACATCCCAAATATATTGGAATGATCTGGATGGACTTATTGAAGTTTAAATGTGTGTGTGTGTGTGTGTGTGTGTCCATGTGTGTGTTTTCTACCTGGTCTATATGATTCTAGTTTAAATACTTCCATCTTTAATCTAGTTTTAGAGCATTTAGGTTACTTTGATTCAATAGAAATTAAAACCTATGAGGTCGATTTTTGGGGGGTAAGAATATTTAATGTGAATGTCTACCTTGATTTCCATATTTCCAGGAGAAATACCTGTAACAAAAATGCTATTTGGTGCTACTGTGGCTGTGTAAGGCCAACAAGACCAACAACACCAGCACACAGGAGGGCTGCTAGCACAAGTTCTTTGATCTACTTTTCTAAGGGAAGCAACTTTAAGGGGTTTACAGTCTCACTTTAACTAAACATACATATATCATTCACTTAGTTTGGGGGGAAAAGTCAGCACCCTGAACTTCAAAGAAAAGATAGACCAAAATTAAAAACAGAGAAAATATTAACAGACAGGCTTCTAGCTGTCTGACCAAAGCTATACATACATAGTTACCAGAGAAAGAAGCACCAACATCTGGGTTTTCAAAGCCAGGGGCTCATTACAGATACCCAGAGTCTCCACACCAGAACTCTTCCAATGAGTAAGCCCCAAACAAACTGCTAACCCTAGAGCATACATATCTTGTTTAGGGCCCTGGGGCTTCACACCTCTCAAGGGCTTGACACCTCCTCTCAAGGGTTTCACATCTCTCATGACCTAATTTGCAAAAGGGTGTGGGCCTTCCTACACTTGGTTGCCTTAGTGCTAAGAAGAACTCCAAAAAAAAAAAAAACAGCAAAAAGTCCCACTTTGCTTGCCATTACAATACTGCTAAATTTTCCAAGATTCTGGCTATTTTTAACAAATCAATATTCACTGAACCTTCCAAGGTGAACTTGTTTCTGTTTAATTGTCCAAGAGTTCCTTCTTGTAATATTTAATATTTTTCAGAGATAATTCTACCATTGTCCCTATCAGGAGCAATCAAACCACACTCGGGTGATCTAAGTGACTTATTTTAGTCTAGCTTTATATGAGTTTTCTATTTAGGGTCGTTGTGTAAATTGTTCTTGTGTTCTGTTAATTTGACTCTGCATTGATTCATATAAATCTTTCTATATTTCTTCGAATCCATCATATTCACTGTTTCTTATGGTGCAATAATATTCCATCATGTATATATCACACATTGTTCATTCAAAGCCCATTTTGTTTACAGTCCTGCTACAAATATCCTTGAGGAGGTCCTTGACCTCCTTGGGTACATAGTTCAATAGTATTACAAGGCGAAAGTATATGCCCAATTTAGTCACTTTTGGGGTGCAGTTTGAAATTGTTTTCCAAAATGATTGAACCAGTTCCCATTTCTATGCATAGTGCATTAATATTCACATGCTCCCACAAGCCCTCCAATAGTTGCTGTTTTCATTCTTTGTCATCTTTGCCGTTTTATTGGGTATGAGGTAGATCATCAGAATTTCCCTTATTATTCATAACTTTGACTTTTCAAGTAGCATAGATACATATATTATATATAGATATAATATAAATTTGAAACCTGACTCATCACGTCCTTTGACCATTTATCTCTTGAGAAATGACTCATATTCTAATACACTTATTTTTTATTTAGTATTTTGGACATTAGATTTTTTTTGGTCAGTCATTAAACATTTATTAAGTGCTTGCCGTGTGTCATAAACTGTTCTAAGTACTAGGGATACAAAGTAAGGCAAAAGCACGATCTCTGCCCTCAAAGATTTCAAATTCTAATGGAGAGACAATATGCAAATGATCATATGTAGAAGATATATACAGAACAAATGGAAAGAAATCTCAGAGGGAAGGCACCAGTGGTACAGAAATTTACCGTAAAGATGTTTTCCCTTCTGATTTTAACTGCATTCATTTGGCTTGTACAGAAATTTTTCATGTTATATAATTGAAATTGTCCATCTTTTCCTTTTAGCATGAACTTTGTCTTTTGCTACCCTACCCATACCTGAGAAAATATCTGTTTCCCTTCTATTTTTTTTAAGATAGGATCTTTTAGTCAGGTTACTCCATTTGGAGTTTACTTTGGTAAGCGGTATAAGTTTGGTCTAAACTTAACTTCAGCTAGACTGTTATTGTTGTTGAGCCATTTCAGTTGTATCCAGCTCTTTGTGATCCCATCTGAGGTTTTCTTGGCAAAGCTACTGGAATGGTTGGCCATTTCCTTCTCCACCTCATTTATAGATGAGGAACTGAGGCAAGCAGGATTAAGTGACTTGCCCAGGGTCACACAATTAGTAATTGTCTGAGGTGAGGTTTGAACTCATAAAGATGAGTCTTTCTGATTCCAAGCTCAGTGCTGTAACCCCTGCACCACCTAGCTGCACTTCTGCTAGACTACTTTTCAGTCTTCCAAGCAGTTTTTGTTCATCGAACTGCAGTAGCTGGTGCCTTTGGATTCACTGAGCACAATGCTATTGTGTTTGATTATATTTGGATCTATTTGTTTCTAGTTATATTCTCTCTAATTCTACCCTCTCTCTTAAATCCTCCTCTTCTTTCTCCTTTTTCCTGTCTACTTCTCTATGGATTTTTAATGTTTTTCTAAACTAAATTGTGTGTGTGTGTGTGTGTGTGTGTGTGCGCGCGCACGCACATGTATTTTCATCCTTCCTTTTCCCAATTCAGACCGGAGAGGAGTTCATGCTTTTCCCATCCCTACTCCTACATTTGTATATTCTTCTTTTTGCATTCCCATTTTCCCCTTTTTCTTCACTCTCTTAAATAAAACAACACAACATGAAACCCCAGCCTGGACAGTAGTTTACTTTTCTTTGTTTCCTCTTTGTCTCTTGAAGATACAGAGATTTTGAAGGGACAATAATCTCTTTTATTTTATTGTTAGGTGACACTTGATCTCTGTTTAATCCTTCACATTGCTCAAATATGGTTACTTTTCCATATTCCTGTGTTCGTATCTCAAAGATTCTACCTAGCTTTGTTTTGTCTTGTGTTGTTTCAACAGTAAAGGCTCATTTTTCTTCTGTAGATTTATATTGGTTTTGGGGATGGTATCCTTGATCATAAACCTTTTTCTTTTGCCCTTTGGCATATTACATTTTCTTCTTTTCTTTTGTAGCAGTATAGGAGTTGTGACAAAGTCTTGTCTGATCCTAACTATGGTTCCCTGGTACTTAATATCTTTCTTCTTAACTGTTTGCAGTATTATTTCTTTGACCTTGAAAACTTTGGATTTTTGATATAACATTTCTGAGCATGTTTGGTTTGGGGTTTTGTTTAGGAGATGATGAGTAGATTCTTTCCATTTTCACTTTGTCTTTTAGTTCTGGATACTTTTGGAATTTCTTGAATATTATGTGTATATGTATACGTATATGCATATACATACATACATATATATATATATATGTATATATATATATATATAATTTTTGTTTATTTGGTTTTGGTATTCAGGGTACAATAATTCTTTTTTCTTTTAAATGGACATTTTTAGTAACAACTGTCTCCACAAAGATGTGCTGTCTATTTTCCTTTTTATAGTCAATAAACTAAGTGATCCCAACATACTAAGTGCCTGAATCTATCACTGTTGCAAGGAGTGACCTACAAGTAGAATATTCCTAAGGGACTGAACCTGAATCTGACTTAAGTCAGAGCATGAGACCTGTTAAGCATACAAGTAGTAAGCACCATGGATAAAATTTGAACCCAGGTCTTAAGACTCCTAAGACAGTTAATACTCTTTCCATTGGTCCAAGAATACCTTAGTACAGTGATTCTTAAATGATTTTTCCTTATCTTGTTTTCCAGGACAGTTGTTTTTGATAGTAGTTAACTCACTTATTCTTCAATTTTCAATCTTGACTTAATTCTAATATTTCTTGTTGCATCATTGAATCATCATGTTCTGTTTGCCCCATTCTGTTTTCTAGGGTGTTGGCTAATTGCTAAGCTGCTTATCTTCTTTCCAAGTGTTCTGTTTTCATTATTCATCTCTTCTGTCAGCTCTTCCTTCATTTTTTCCACACACTTTATAAGTTTTTGTGGTTAATCCACTCTTTCTCTGAGATTGTGTTCTAATTAATTTGGAATTACTTCCTCCCTCTGGCATTTTATCTTGCAATCTTTTAATACATTGTATTTTTTTCACTTTAGTAGGAATTTTCTTCTGTTTTCTCATGTCTACTATTTCATAAGTTAGAACTTTGTTCCAGACTCAAGAGCTGTTCCCTTCTACACTATTGGATAAAGTGGTTAAGCCTCTTGCTATAGTCCTAGAGCTAAATCCCCTTCCCTCTGCATTCCAGAGGCTGCTACTTGTGGCTATGTTTTGGCTCCATTTCCCACTATGGTCCCCTGGTGGTAGGCTACCCCAGGACCAAGAGCTGCCTTATTCCACAGATCTAATTTGGATTATAGCCTTGGTTTATGATCAAGTGCTGAACTTGGCCAAGCCCTGTCTACTGCTATAGTCTGCAGCTTAGATCTTTCTATTGGAATTTATTTTCTTCCCTGGTCACACTGTCTGTTTCACTGTTACAGTCACTTGAAGGGGATCCATTGCTTTAGATCTTAACTTTGTGCCCACAAGGTTATCACATTAGTGTCAATATGGTCTTCAAGGTGGGCCTCAGATCCTCATCATTCTGTCCTGGGCCTGGTTTCTTTGTGAGGTCACCTACCAGAAGGCCTGTGTTCTGTTTCTTTCTGTCATCCTGTTTGGGATGGATAAGCTCAATGGTGATTTTCCTTGGTTCTGTTGTTTCATGTGACATTCTTCTTTATTGTTGGGTAGGTGTCCAGAAGGGCCCTGGGTTTGGCTAGAACCTGTCATGTCACCAATTTAGTCCTATATCTTATATTTCCATGGCACATTACAGTTATAAGATACCATTTCGTTCATTAACATATTTGCTTCTCACATCAATCTTTTAACCTAGGTAAGTTTTATCACCCCCATTTTACAGATGATGAAAAGAGGCTCAGAGAAATTCAGTAATGTGCCCAAAGTAATATATTTAGTGAATGTGAGGGCAGTGACTTGGGTCTAGGTGAGGGTGTATTGGAGTCAGCTTGAACCAGCTCATGACAGATTGCTACATTTTTTAGTATGAATCTTTACACCTCAAGGAATCATCAAATAATACAAACTAGAGCTTGGTATACTGTTTTTGTTTGTTTGTTTTTGTCTAGACTTAAGAAAATGATGTTAGTAATTCAGATTAAACTTAAAAGTCTGCTGTGGGTGTGTTATGAAATGTTTACCAGCATACCACTGAGCCCAGGTCACCTGGCTCTCAGGATCTTTTTACTAACTAACATCTATTTCAGAAAAGGATTCTTATCCTGTAACAGTTTGCTGTTTTAATCTCATCTAGTTTTTTCCCCTTTGCTTTAACAAAAACATTTATCCATCTTTCATTCTCCTACAAAACAATTACCATTGGACTGCAATGAAGGAGTACAGGAGATGTGAAGAATTGGCTTACAGTGAAAGGGAGGGGAAGGCCAAAGAACCACATAGTACTCTGATGGGAACATTTCTTTGAACAAGGACAATGTAGAGGCAAACCATAGTAATAATAATAAGCAGCATTTCTATAGTACTTCAAGGTCTGCTAAGTGCTTTACATACATTATCTCATTTGAACCTCTATAAGGTAAGAGCTGATATTATCCCTATTTTACAGATGAGAAAACTGAGGTTGAGAGGTTTTGTGACTTGGCCAGAATCACCATAGCCAGTAAGTATCTACTCCCATTTCCTTAGAATAATCATGAAGCTAAGGAAAATGTGTGTGGATGATGAGTTAATCTCCGTGCTTAAACAAAATAAAAAGCAGTGTCTACTTGGAGGCAGTGGTGGGATTCAGCTGGTTCGTACCAGTTGGGTAGAACCGTACCTAATTTTAGGTTGAGTTCTGCGAGAACCAGTTGTTAGCGGGAGGGGGGCCTGCACCCACCATGTCATTGACAGCGGCAGCACCTCAGCTTGGTTCCATGGAGAACCAGTTGTTAATTTATTGGAAGCCTACTGCTGCTTGGAGGGCAGTACTGGATCAATTTAGAACTTTCTTTCTGGGCAGCATCCTGGAAGATGACTTTGGAGGAACAGATCCAAAGCTTGCTAGTGAGGTCCTTTCTTTCCTTTCCTTCTTTACCACCAGTGGTAGCTTTGCCCCAGTGGGACAACTCTGAAGTCTGTGACAGGGTTCATTCTGTGTAGAAGCTTTAGTGAAACCCATAGCTGAGGAGGGCATGGGGAGGGGGAGGAAGGATAGGGGAGAAAATCCAGGATAATGTGTTTAATTTGATCAGTCCCCTGGAGTCATTAAAATGCATCCTCCTAGAGATTCTAAAATATTCTAGCCGGAAAAAAAATCAGTCCAACAAGATTTCTTTGCTGATGATAATACTAGCATGTTTTCATGTTTTAAGATGCCACAAGTCTGTGAAACACTGCCCTCTCGTGTATTAATGCATGAATGACTGTCTAGCAGGCTGGCTAAAAGAATTCCCTTGACTGTGAGATCCTGTTTCTCATATCATCATATCGTATCATTTCATACCTCATCATGTCACAACATACGCCATAGTTTTGTCTGCACCTGAGTTTTCATTGGTGTTAGAAACTCATAGTGGGAAAAATCCCTCAATCAATTCAGATCTGCAATATACTTGCAGCTTAGAGGGTTGCCTGGGACCCTGAGAGCGTGTTGCGTATCATTTCATATGTGATGCCATACATCATATCATACCTTAGATTTTGAGCTAGGAAGGAACCATAGACAACATCAAATCCATCGTGTTCATTTTGTAGAGTGTGAAATTGTTGAATCATAAAATGTTCAGATTGGAATAGACCTTAGAGATAACTTAGTTCGACTTCTCAATTCACGCAGGTAGTAAACAAATAGTTGAGCCAGAGTTCATGACCTCTGACTTTGAAAGATGGTATAAGCCTGGAGTCAGGTAGACCTGAGTTCAAATCTGTCCTTAGATACTTACTAGGGGTGTAACGCTGGGCAAGCCACTTTACTTCTACCTAAAAAACGGGCATAATTGCATCTACCACACAGGGTTGTTGTGAGGATCAAATGAGATAATGCACCTAGCATGTGCTCGACACATAGTAGGAACTTAATAAAAACTTGTTCCCTTCCCCCCTTCTTTTCTACCTTCATGACCTTGGGCCACTCCATCTCTCAATGCCTTGGTTTCCTAAAGCTTTTCTAGTTTTAAATGTTGCCATGTGAAATCTAGGACTCTTCTTATCACATCATACCTGTGTAATAGGCTATTTAAATGAAGCAAAGTCAGACCTACATGAAATTGACTGGGTTAGCTGGTAACCAACCACAGCATTCTTGTGAATTGTAGCTCACTCTCAAGTGCTCACCACTTCTGTTTCCTGTTTACTTCCTCAACACCCTTTCAGCCAGGATGGAGCTTATTGGTTTTAGAGAACCCAACTTAAACTGTTGGCTCTTAATAAATCTATCCTTTTCACTCTCTGGGTAAGACTTTATTCACTGGCAGCTGTCACCTACACCCCAAAATCACACTAGATGAAAGACTTTATTTTTATTGTCAGCAAGGACTAACTAAATCCCTTGTAGAGTTGAGGATAAAGTAGCCAGGTTGTTCAATTTGAATGAAAAACATTTGTCAAGCACTTAACACATGTCAATTACTGTACTAACCCTTCCTGTCCTTCAGGAGCTGAAGTTCTTTTTTTTTTTTTTGGAGGGGGGAAGGCAGGGCAATTGGGGTTAAGTGACTTGCCCTCGGTCACACAGCTAGTGAGTGTGTCAAGTGTCTCGGGCTGGATTTGAACTCAGGTACTTCTGACTCCAGGGCCAGTGCTCTACTCACTGCGCCACCTAGCTGCCCTAGGAGCTTAAGTTCTAATAGAGTGTAACAACACTCAGGAAGTGATAGCTGGGTAGGACCCTTTGGTCTAGAAAATTTCAGGGTTGCTGAGTGGAGTCATGGAGGAATAGATAACACATCCCATCCAGGGACGACGGCAGAGTTTATTTCGTGGTTCCAGCGCTGGAGGTCAAGAGAGGAGGAGTTTGTCTGGAAGGTGACTAGAGAGGAAGGAGTGGAATGAAATATACCTGAGGTTTCCCTGAAATGGTGGTCCAAGATAGTCAGTCACCAGTGATGGTGGGATGGGGTAGGTGCAGTGTGGGAACTCCTGTGATGTGGGATATGAGGAGGCAATTCAGCAAATCCCAGACCTCACTAAGATATCCTTATACTACTTCCTTTCAAAATATGGGTATGGATACAACTGTACCATGTCACTGCAGTACACTCAGCCAGGAAGAAGCCATGGGCTCTCCTCTTTTTCCTGCCAGAGTTGATAGACATACTTAGAATTCAACTGAATTCATGTCGACAAATTTCTATTAAGCACCTACTAGGCCCTGAGGATAAAAAGACAAAAGAAGGGGCAGAGCCAAGATGGCAGCTGGAAGGCAGGGACTTGCCTAAAGCTCTCCCCCAGGTCCCTCCAAACACCTATAAAAATGGCTCTGAACAAATTCTAGAACTGCAGAACCCACGAAATAGCAGAGGGAAGCAGGGCTCCAGCCCAGGACAGCCTAGATGGTAAGGTCTATGGCACTGTGCTGGGTGCGGGGCGGATCTGAGCAGAGCCCAGCGTGGGCCATGCCCAGACCAACCAGACTGGGAGCTGGGCGGAACAGGCCCTAGCCCTCTGAATCAGTGAACTGTAGCAGTTACCAGACTTCTCAACCCACAAACCCTAAAGAAAACAGAGAAGGCTAGTGGGAAAAGCTGCTGGGACACAGTGAAAGGAGTTCCCTGTTGGCCACTGTCCCAGGGGAAGTGGAGGTGGTGCAGCCCTGAGGCTGCTTCCAGAGCTGCAGCTGCAGTTGCTTCCAGCCCCAGGCCCACCTGGTGGGAGGAATTAAGTGAGGGATTAGAGTAGGAGTGAAAAGGCTGCTTTGCCCTGCCTGGATCTGGGAAGCAATTCTGGTTGGTGGTTCTTGGGGGAGAAGGAGTGCTGGTGTGGCAGAGCTTGCTGTGTAGAAGTAGCTCTGAAAAAAGTAGTGCAGCCCCTCAAGCTTGGGACAAAGTACTCTCTACTCTACAAGCAGTCATACCCTGATGAAAAAGTCAAGGGTCAAGTAGTTGGTTGGGAACATGGCCAGGCAGCTAAAACGGACTCAGACTCAAACTCAGACTTTGGAATCTTTCTTTGGTGACAAAAAAGACCGAAAAATACAGCCAGAAGAAGTTAACAAGATCAAAGAGCCTACATCAAAAGCCTCCAAGAAAAATATGAATTGGCCTCAGGCCATGGAAGAGCTCAAAAAGGATTTGGAAAAGCAAGTTAGAGAAGTAGAGGAAAAATTGGGAAGAGAAATGAGAGTGATGTGAGAAAAACATGAAAAACAAGTCAATGACTGGCTAAAGGAGACCCAAAAAAATACTCAAGAAAATAACACCTTAAAAAACAGACTAACTCAAATGACAAAAGAGCTCCAAAAAGTCAATGAGGAGAAGAATGCCTTGAAAGGCAGAATTAGCCAAATGGAAAAGGAGGTCCAAAAGACCACTGAAGAAAATACTACCTTCAAAATTAGACTGGAGCAAGTGGAAGCTAGTGACTTTATGAGAAATTAAGATATTATAAAACAGAACCAAAGGAATGAAAAAACGGAAGACAATGTGAAATATCTCATTGGAAAAACCACTGACCTGGAAAACAGATCCAGGAGAGATAATTTAAAAATTATTGGACTACCTGAAAGCCATGACCAAAAAGAGAGCCTAGATATCATCTTTCAAGAAATTATAAAGAACTGCCCTGATATTCTAGAGCCAGAGGGTAAAATAGAAATTGAAAGAATCCACTGATTGCCTCTTGAAAAAGATTCCTGAAAGAAAACTCCTAGGAATATTGTCGCCAAATTCCAGAGCTCCCAGATCAAGGAGAAAATATTGCAAGCAGCCAGAAAGAAACAATTTGAGTATTGTGGAAACACAATCAGAATAATCCAAGATCTGGCAGTTTCTACGTTAAGAGATCAAAGGGCTTGGAATACAATATTCCGGAGGTCAATGGAGCTAGGATTAGAATCTAGAATCACCTACCCAGCAAAACTGAGTATCATGCTCCAAGGTAAAATATGGATTTTCAATAAAATAGAGGACTTTCAAGCTTTCTCAGTGAAAAGACCAGAGCTGAATAGAAAATTTGACTTTCAAACACAAGAATCAAGAGAAGCATGAAAAGGTAAATAAGAAAAAAGAAATCATAAGGGACTTACTAAAATTGTACTGTTTTGTTTATATTCCTACATGGAAAGATGATGTGTATAATTCATGAGGCCTCAGCATTAGGGTAACTGAAGGGAATATACCTGCATACATATATATATATATATATATATATATATAAAATATATATATGTGTATATATATATGTATATATATATAGACAGACAGAGGGCACAGGGTGAGTTGAATATGAAGGGATGATATCTAAAAAAATAAAATCAAATTAAGGGATGAGAGAGGCATATATTGAGAGAGGGAGAAAGGGAGAGATGGAATGGAGTAAATTATCTCACATAAAGGTGGCAAGAAAAAGCAGTTCTATTGGAAGGGAAGAGGGGGCAGGTGAGGGGGAATGAGTGAACCTTACTTTCATCAGATTTGACTTGAGGAAGGAATACCATACACACTCAACTGGGTATCTTATCCCACAGGAAAGAAGGGAGAAGGGGATAAAAAAGAGGGGATGATAGAAGGGAGGGCAGATGGGGGAGGAGGTAATCAAAAGCAAACATTTTTGGAAAGGGACAGGGTCAAGGGAGAAAAGTGGATAAAGGGGGATAGGTTAGGAAGGAGCAAAATATGGTTAGTCTTTTACAACATGAGTATTGTGGAAGAGTTTTATATAATGATACACATGTGACCTATGTTGAATTGCTTGCCTTCTTTGGGAGAGTGGGTGAGGAGGGAAGAGGGAGAGAATTTGGAACTCAAAGTTTTAAAAGCAGATGTTCAAAAAAAAAATTGTTTTTGCATGCAACTGGGAAATAAGATATACAGGCAGTAGGGCATAGAAATCTATCTTGCTCTACAAGAAAGTAAGGGAATGAGGATGGGAGGGGAGTGGGGTGACAGAAGGGAGGGCTGACCAGGGAATGGGACAATCAGAATATATGCCACCTTGGAGTAGGGGGGAGGGTAGAAATGGGGAGAAAATTTGTAATTCAAAATCTTGTGGAAATCAATGCTGAAAACTAAAAATATTAAATAAATAATAAAAAAAGAAAAAACAAAAATAGTCCCTGCTCACAAGGAACTTACCATAGGGACATAACCTACATGTAGAAAAAAAGATATATGTACATAATATATTTACACATTCACCTCTATATGATATAAGAAATATAAAGTATGTAATGCAACGTCAATTAAAGGGGGCATGACTACTAACTGCTGCAGAGATAAGGAAAGGCCTCATGGAGGATTCTACTTTGCTTTTGGGGAACTCTGGCAGATTCTAAAAGGTGGAGCTGAAGAGAGACTGAATTACAGACATGAGGCATACTACCTGTGCAAAAGGACAGGGGCAGGAGATAAGTTGTGAGTAGGGGACAGTCAGCAGGCCAATTCAACTAGAAGAGAAAGCACATGAAGGAGAGTGATATGAAATAAACGTGAAAAAGAAAGGAGCAGTTAGATTGCAGAGGGCACTAATTGCTTGGCTAAGGATTTGGTATTTTGGAGGTTATGGGGAGACATTGAAGACTGTTGAGTATATGTGGGTTTGTTAGGGTGCCGTGGTCAATTAATCAATAAGTATTTGTCAGGCACCTACTATGTGCCAGACACTGGGGGTACAAAACCATAAGTGAAATACATCTTATATATAGCTTATAATCTAGTTGGAGGAGATAATATAGACATAGATAGGCACATACAAAATAGATATAGTGTGGTTTTGGGGGAGAAGGCATTAAGAACTGAGTGGATCCAAAAAGGCTTCTTAATGAAGATTTATAGATCAAGATTTATTGATTTATAGATCTGGAGTTAGAAGGGACCTGAGAGGCTATTCACATAATCCCCCCATTTTACAGATGAAGAAACTGAGGGATAGAGATGTTAAGCAATCATTCCCAAGTCCTATATGCAGTAAGGCAGTATTCAGACCCAGATTCTTTGGTTCCAAATCCAGCACTCTTTTCACTGTATTATATTGCCTTCATAGCTGGTCCAAATTGTGTTATAGGATAATGGTATGGAGAGGAAAGGCAAGGAGATCAGCTTCAGGCTATTGCCAAAGTCCTGGTGAGAAGTGATGAAGGCCTGGATGAGGGTTGATGCTGGGTAAGTAGAGATAAAGGGACAGAAATGAGTGATGTTACTTAAGAAGGGTCATCAATATTCAGCACCTGATTGGACATGGGAACTAGGGGAGACAGCTTATTGGATGACTCCAAAGTGGTAAGGATGATGGTGCTAACAAAAGAAATGGGGCAGTTGAGAGGAGATATGAGGTTTGTTGTTTTTATGAAAGATAATGAGTTCCACTTTGGATGTTCTAAGTTTGAGATTTGGCCTAGGGGACATCCAGGTGGAAGTGCCAAGCAGGCAGCTAATAATATGGTGCTGTAGTTGGGGACAGAGATTAGGGCTGAATATCTAGATCTGAAAGTCACTGGTACAGAAATGATAGTTGAACCTTTGGGATCATCAAAGGAAAGAGTCTAGATCAGGATAAGAGGACAACCCAGGTCAGAGCCTTGGCAGCTGCCCATACTTAGGACCGTAAACTCTCCGTTTTGTAAGGGATACCTGAAGACAGTCTCATCTAATCCCCTGCCAAGTACATTATCCCAGCTATAACATTCCTGACAACTGGATGTGTAACCTCTGCTTAACATCCCTAGTATCAGCCTCCTTAGTTGGCACCTTATCTTTTCAGACTGCTCTCATTGTTAGAAAATTCTTCCTTAACCCAACCCCCAAATCTGCTTTCATCCAGCTTCCTTTCTTCAAATATCAGGGCAAGATATAGTAAGGTGTCCAGTTAAAATGTGAACAATGATGACATAAACAGTTTTGTCAAGCACAGTCTTCTTAGGTGGGTGTGGAAAAGGAAGTCAGTATATATGGTTTGGAGGTAAGGAAGAAACCTCTGGTCCCCAGATCAATCTCTCTGAAAGACCCAACTTATATATAGTCTGTGAACTTTTTCTATTAATGATTTATTTTGGGGGGTTAAGTCATCCAGGTCTTCAGGAAAAAGTTTTAAAATCACTAACGTATCTGGAGAGGGAAAACATGAAGCTATTTTTAGTCATTTACTTAGCAAAGATTAGCTTATCAGATCCTTTTGAAATTGCGGGGTACAGGTAAATAAGTTTTGAAAGAGGGATAGAGCAATATTACAAAAAACCAGCAGAGAATATATTTAGGAGAAAGAGGTTGCCAAATGACAGATATTGTAGAGGTCAGAAAAGATAAAGACTGAGGGAAAATAATCAAATTTGGCAATTAACAGATCATTGGTAACTTTGGAGCGAGCAATTTCAATTGAACTATGAAGTCAGATAATCAGATTGGCGATGGTTGAGATGTGAGAGGGAAGTTGAGGTGAAGAATGAAGACGGATTTTTTTAAGATAATTTTTATTATCAGAATCCTGGGCTCTAGTTTATCTTCTCTTGTTAAAATCTTAGCATCTGAGTACCCCAGAGCCAGTTAGTGCATGGGGCAATGAAAAGGCGCATCTCTGGGAACAGTGTATGGTTTCCCAATATGTCGGTGCTGCCTGGTACATGTGGCCTGCATTTCCTCATGCCCTTGTATTTGTGGTAGGTGCAACAACCTATTTTAACATTTATAAATAATTCCATCCTCTAGTAATAATATTACTCCCCAGCTCTGTTTTCAGAGATCACTTTCTTAGATATTCTAAGGTAAATTTAATTGTATCTTCTTGATTTCAGGATTGTAGGAACTTGTGGCATAGTTTGTGGCATATAACTGTGGCATAAATTCTAAACACATGAGTACATTTTTCCTGGTTTCCCGACTTTTCTTCTAGACTATTGTAACAACAATGTTGCTAGCAGCCTTTGTGGGGGTGGAAGTCCAACAACAAAAGCACACATGAGGGCTGCCAGCACAGGTCCTTTGATCTGCTTTCCTAAGGAAAGCAACTTTACGGGGTTAATAATCTCACTTTAATTAAACATATATATATATATATATATATATATATATATATATATATATATATATATATATATATTTTCCAATATATATCATTCACTTAGTTCAGGGGGAAGAGCCAGCATCCTGAACTTCAGAAAAGAATACCAACAGAAATTACAAGCATATATTATATAAACAAAGCAAATAAACACAAATTGGTCTATCCATAGCAATACATAGTTACCAGAGAGAAGCACCAACATCTGTGTTTTCAAAGCCAGAGGGCTCCTAACAATGGCTACCCAGAGTCTCATCTGGTCAAATCACACGACATTCTTCTAGTGAGTGAGACCCCCAAAACAAAATGCCAACCTCAGATCTTATATACCCTTCTCAAGGTCAGAGGGTGTCACAACCATGGGACTCAAACCTATGTTAACGAGGCTTTCTTGTTTCTTAGTCAGATCAAAGACTATTGATTCAATTGAAGAAACAAAAGACAACAAAAAGTCCACTTTGCTTGCCATTACATTTGAAAGGCAAGACTCATCAAAGTTACTAGATTACCTTAGCATTCTAAAAGTGAAAACAAAAAAGTCCCACCCTAATTACCATAACAACTGTATACAATGGTACATTTGACCATAGTGCCACCTGAGAGGACACTGACAACATTTAACTGAGCTTTCTTACCACAGTACAGAGATTGGGATGTATGGGGTGATCAGGGAGGACTAGTACCTGTGGCATGAGGGCTTGCCAAGTCCTTTTCCTGGCTCATCCACCTTTGATGTCCACCTATCACTCAGCTCTCACCTTTGGCTCCAAGAAGCATGTGCAGTGATCATATCCTGCTAAAACTGTCCCAGCATATGGGCTATGCCAGATTGAGGGTGACTAATAGTTCTCAGACCTATTGGTGAGTTAGTTAGGAATGTCTACCCCAACTATGTGAAAGCTTCCATGGCAGAATGGGTGGATGAGAATAATTTGTTCCAATGGTCATGAAGATGGCTTAAGCAGGCTCTGTGGAGTCCTTAGAGCTTGGTTGTCTGATGTTGAAGACACTAAGGTCATCTACTCCATCCTTGGCCATTGCCAGTCATCTTGACTTTTGTCCTGTTGCTGGACTTTGATGACTATAAAAGAGGGAATGAGGCTAAAGACTTGGTGCAACTCTGCCTCACTTAAATCCAATTCACATATAAGTCAAGACATCACCCCATGATGTCATTGATCCTCTTAAAAAACAAAGGAAGAAAAACAATAACATAGACTGGCCAGTATGGATACATAGCATGAGTTCTTTGATGGCCTCTCCAAAAGCCAAGTTGCAACATCTACTCCTCAGAGGAGTAATCTTGAAGGTTGGGGTATCTCTTTTCCAATACTGTTAGCTCTAGTCCCTATCAGCTCAGTCCCATCCTCCCCCACCCTGCCACATTGTTGTTTGTTATTGTTTTTAATTTGTTTTTAGTCATACTTGACTCTTTGTGGCCCCTTTTGGGGGTTTTCTTGGCAAAGATACAGGAGTGGTTTGTCATTTCCTTCAGTTCATTTCCAGATGTGGAAACTGAGGCAAACATTGCTTAGTGACTCATCCAGGGTCAGACAGCCAGTAAGTAGCTGGGCCCAGGTTTGAATTCAGGTCTTCCTGACTCCAAGCCCAGTGCTCTGTTCACTGTGCCTTTCCATTGTTAAGAACCTATTACTAGTACCTCAGTTCCATTTATCTACCTAATGTCCATTAACTTTGACAAAAACGTATTTACTTCAAAGATATTACAAGAACAGAGTACAAATCGTTTCCCCAGCACTTCAGGGACACAATTTCTCCTATATCACCTTGGTCTGTTGGGAAAGAGATTTGAGTAGGGTTGGGTTCATAACTTAGCTTAGTTCCTATATGGTATTAACCTCATTGAGTTCATGTCCAGATGCAGTATGACTATTAGATGAGTTCTGCTGGACCGGGATCTTAGAAGTCACTCCTAAAGGTTGCTCCTTGGGGCATCAATGGTGCGCTTCGATGGCTCCTCCTAGACTCTGGAACGCCAGGTCTCCAAAGAACCTTCCTGATTACCTTTTGAAGTCATTAGGTCATGAGGCTCTCCTCCTTTCACCTAGAAGGCCTTCTCCTTGAAGAACGGTCTCTTAGCAGCTGCCATGAGCAAACGACTCACCAAATGAAGTGAAGACAGGCAAGAGATGGTAGAAGCTGACCAAGGCTTTTTAAATGTCTCCATAGCCTCAACAGAGCCTCCTCCTGGGATTAACCAATTAGAATCAGTTATATGATGTCTATGAATGCTCTACAGTCTCTCCAGGTACTTTTCTACTTTCCTTATAGGTGACCATCGTTTTCCCAAAAGCAGGTTCCCTAGACATTGGGAGACCTCAGCTGTATGCTACAGAGTCCCATTACAGATGCCATCAACAGTGGTGAATTTAGTCCTCTAATTAAACAAGCAGGGCTCCTCCAAAAAACCTTCTTTTGCAAAAGGAATCTATCCTGGATCATGGACTATGTGCTTCAAAATACCCTGGAGATAGTAGGGTCTCTTGGTGAAGTCTACAGCCTAAAGATTGGAGGCCCCCTTCATGACAGGGGGAAAATAGGGTCAGTGCCCCGCTTCTGTCCATAGGTCTGGTTCATCATGGGAGGACTGGTTCTGCAATAGCTACAAAGAACCTAGTGACTTTTTTTTCTTTTAAAGTTTTGGAAGACTTGAGTATAGTTGTAGGTAGCAGGAAAGAAACCACCAGATAGGGAGAAATTGAAGATTACAGAGAGAAATGGGATGATTGAAGGGGCGATCTATATATTGGAGAAGATGGAAGGAGATGGAAGGAAGGGCATATATAGATGGATTGGCCTTGGTGAAGAGAAATACCATCTTTTCATCAAAGTCTGGAGCAAAGAATGATTTCACAGGTTTTCGAAGTGAAGTGATGTAACAACAATGCTGCTTGCTGCCACATGGCTGTGTAAGACCAACAAGAAGAGCACAGAGAAGGGCTGCCGGCACAGATTCTTTGATCTGCTTTTCTAAGGAAAGCAACTTTAAGGGGTTAACAATCTCACTTTAATTAAACATATATTTACAGTAGAACCTCGGTTTATAAATTTAATTCGTTCTGAGATTCTTTTCATCGTGTGATTTATTCATATTGCAAAGCCAATTTTCCCATAGGAAATAATGTAAAGTCAGATGATCGGAACCACATCCCCAAAAATATTCATAGAAAAATAATTGTAATTTTAAGTAAGTTTTTTTTGTCCCTAATGCACCCGAAATACAATAGCAATGATGAGTACACAATATAAACTGAAAATAAAACTTTTTTTCGAGGCTGTGACCGACACACAGATTTATTTGGGATCTTTGTACATTTAAACCAGTGAGAGTTTCCTGGCTCCAAGCACACATTTTTGGTCTTTAAAGTGATAAAAGGAAGAAAAAACCCCAAACCCCTGCACCTCATGTCTGTTCTCTTTACTTGGCGGTGACACTGGGGAGCACCAAGCTAGTCTGGGCACCCAGTGTGGAGGAGGCCCTGATGGTCAGGGGCTGGAGTGGAAGACCAGGTCCTGTGGGCAGGTGGAGCAGCAGCAGGGGCAGGGAGGGGAGGGGCTCCCACCTCAACTCAGATGGCAGGAAGGAGGGGAGGCAGCCAGGAGGGCTTAGGCCACAGGCCTGTGAGCGAGGGGGCGGGGCCCAGAAGTGGGGGATGGGGCATCCTCTTCGAAGCAGCAGCAACAGTGTTCAAGTGGATCCCCTTCCAGCCCATGGATCTAAGCTAACTTGGTATTTTGAATCAGGAATAAACACATTCAGAGTGAGTGAGTGCAGCCCTCCCTGCCAGGCATCCTGCCCTCCACACCATTTCCCCTGGTCCAGGCCAGGATTATTGCTTGGAAGGGGAATCTCCTTCCATGAGAACTTAGGGGATTTCAATGTGGGACTGTTCTCTCTCATGCTACTTTCACCAAAAGTAAGACTAACACTACTGCCTTCACTTATTTTTCATTTTTTAGAATCACTTTCATGTTTTGACACACTGATTTTTTTTCAAGTCCAAACATGATGTTTGTACCACGAATTTTTGTTTGTCCTGCAAGACAAATTTTGCAAAAAATTTTTCCTTATCCAGGAAAGCATATGTAAACCAAGTTACTCATAAACTGAGGCTCTACAGTACCATTCACTTAGTTCAGGGGGAAAAGCCAGCACTCTGAACTTTGGAGAGAATACAAACAGAAATTACAAGCATACATTACATAAACACAGCAAATAAACACAAATCAGCACATAGGCTTCTAGCTGTCTGTCCAAGCAATACACAAACAGTTACCAGAGAGAGAAGTACCAACATCTGGGTTTTCAAAGCTGGGGTGGGGGAGGGGGCTCCAACAGCTACCCAAAGTCTCCTCTGGCCAAATCACCAACACTCTTCCAATGAGTGTGCCCCAAACAAAATGCTAACCTCAGAGGATATATATACACTTCTTTGGGGTCAGAATGCTTCACACTTCTCAGGGGTTTCCCACCACTTGAGGGTTAGTAACCTAACTAGCAAAAGGCTGTGGGCCTTCCTACAAACAAAGGCAAACTCAATCAAAGGTACTTAATTGCCTTACTGTTGAGAAGCACTTCAAAACAAAAGACAACAAAAGGTACCACTTTGCTTGCTATTCCAAGTGAAGAGAAAAGGAGGGGAGAGAGCATGTGGCAAACGGCCCTAGAAGGAAAGTATGGGGTGAGGTCCTCAACTGAGGACCTCATACAAAGAACAACTTCTTTCAGGTGGCCAGTCCTCTGTTGCTATCTAGGCTAGTTCCTTAAGGATTTCTATATCCTTCAATGATGTAGTAGAGACTGAGATTTTTTAAGCCAGAACAAAGAACACTTTGCTTTCTACATAAGAATGATAGTAGGTGATGGGCTAGTGTTATGGGAGAGGCACCCTGCTGCCTCCGATGAATGCAACTTCAAGTATTGTCTTATAAAGCTTACAGTTTCACACATGGAAAAAAGCGTGCCCGCAAGCAGCAAGGAAAAACGTACGTACAAAAACAGTTTTAAAAAGTCATAGGGTTATGAGAGGTCAGAAGAGGATCAGTTCCCTTCTTTTTGGAAAGAAGTCGTGTCAGAACAGTGATGTAAAAATATTCAGGGATTCTTTGGTAGGCACGGTTGCCAATCATACCTAGCAAGGTGCAGAGACATTTCACAACTGGTTTATTATATTCTTGGAGAACAGTCCCATGGTACATAAAAACCAATGGACTGTGAGTAACATTTTCAAAAAATCTTATGAAAGACAAGGTAGGAGGGGTAGAATTGGACTTTTACAGAGAACAAAGAGGAAGGCACAGATTTACACATCAAGAACCAATAGCACAAGGTAAAGTAATAATTGAATCAGCAACTACTAGCGGATTTTAAATGGAATTTGCAGACAAGCAGAGCAGAAAATAACCAGATTGCAACAGATCTAAAGTTAGACATCTCAGCTAAAGAAAATAGGAGCAATGATGCAAAGCCAGACATTTTTCTATCATTAACCAGAGCTAAATTCAAAAGACTTCACCTAATAGCATGCCCTGTTCTCTCAGCAAAATGGTGGCTATACTTAAATTTTCTTTGACAACAGGATTCATGTAGAAGGTACCACCAGAGATAGGCTTTGAAGGATGACTAGAATCTAGAAAGCCAGAGATTAGAATAAAGGGTTGAGAGGCACCCTCATGGTGTTTATGAAGGAACAGTAGCCATAAAGGCTCAGAGAGAGGAAAGGTCAAGGCATGTTCAAGAACAGATGATGGTCCATTTAACTGGACAAGTAAATGTGCATAGAGGAGTCTGAAAGGGCAGGCTAGGGTCAAGTGGTGGAGGGCCTTGAATGTCAGGCTAAGTCACTTTTATATACTTTTTTTCAGTAGGTAGTAGGGACATGTTGAAAGTTTTTGAGCAGGACAAGGTCATGATGGTGGCAGGGGTACAGACTCTAGAAACCACTTTGAAATCTCTTTGAATCTTCTCACTTGATCTGACATTCTGCCTGAAGCTATAATCCCCTCAACTGGCCTTTCATTATCACTACACCCAATTCCCTGTTACCCTTAACCTTGGCCATGCCTTCATTGTCTGTTACCACCGAATTGCCTTCGGCTCTTTTCAATCCCTGATCTTACCTAAACTCCATTCTCTGGGTTCCTGGCTGCCACCTCTAGTCACCCTAGCCTACTGCCCACTCCCATCAAGATCCTCCGCAGATCTCTCCTCCAATCACCCCAGACTACTTGGCCCACCCTAGATCCCTTCCACGGTCTTTCTGTATATACGATCCACCTCAGCCTCCATGAAGGTGCTCAGATTAAATGTGGCCTTACATTAGCCATACAAATAATCAGATTCCTTAAGCGTCTAGCCAATGCTGTGATTCCTTAGGAGTCTGGCCAATATGATAGATTTTTAATAAATCTTGTTTTTCTTTGGCTGAAAGAAGGCTTGGGTCAAATTCACTCAGGCTGGACCCACTTGTCACTATTTTGGGGTCCCAGCACCCCTAAACCTCAATAACAGGATATGACCTTAAGTAAGATTACTGGGGCAACTATTGTAGAATAGATTAGATAGGGAGAAAATGAGAGACAAAGATTTCAGTGAAGAGTCTGACTCTATATCTAAAGCCCAGGCAAGGGGTTATGAGGGCCTAGATTGGAGTGGAGGCAGGAAGAACAGATAAACGTAATGAATGTGGTAAAGCCTTCACTGATAGCTCATTTCTTACTGCATCTCAGAAAGTTCACAGTCAAGAGAAACATTAAAGGCCTTTTGCCAAAGCACCATCCTGGGCACCAGAAAATTCATATTAGAGAACCTAATAAACTTAATGAACTCGAGAAGGCCTTTAGCCAGAGCACAAACCTTCCTGTATATCAGAGAATTAACCATTAAGGAAACACTGCTAATGTAATAAATGTGGGAAAGCTTTCAATTAACATTCCTCCCTTATTTACTCTCATAGCAGGCAAGCTTTAGTTCAGAATGTATTCCTTTCCTTTCCTTCAGAAAATTTGTAGTGTAGAGAAGCCTTATTTATGTGCTACATGTTGGGAAGCCATCTTCAGTGGCTTTCTATTGCCTCTAGGATAAAATGCAAGCGTCTCAGTTTGGTATTTGTAGCCCTTCAATGTTTGGTTCCAGCCTACATTTCCAGACTTACTTAATTTATCATTATTTTCTTTCAGCATTCTACATTACAGACCATTTATCTATAGAAAAGTACTTGTTGTTTTCCTGAACTCAACATTTGATCTTTCACCTCTATTTTTAAAAATAGAGGTGAGAGATATTTAGCTATTGGAAAAAATTATTGTTAATGACCAATGATTGGGGAGATTCAGAGTTGCCCCTTTTTTCTAAAGTCCAGATTTTAAAAGTTCAGTCTCTTGAAGGACATTGCTGATAATGACATTGGACTAACTTTCTTGTTCAGGCCCTGCTCAGGTGGGGTCACCATTTTGCTCTACTTGGGTTTAGGTAGGGATAAATTCTTTGAATAGATTGCCTAAGGCTGGGGAAAATTTAAAAAGTAAATGACATAAACAAAGTTCAGGTCCAGCCCTTCATTGTGATATTCATTCTCTCATTAATCGTTAACCAATCAGAGTTGATTATCACCCCCAGGAACACCCCTTTCCCAATGGGCATACAAACTATGAACCCATTCCGTCATGATTGTCTTTGGTCTAAGATGGAGATGGCCAAATGACCATCCCTTTATCAATAAGCGTGCTGGCATTATTAATAAAATGATTAAATTATCTAGATATTGTGTCTCTTGAACCTGTTTAAATGTCACACTATCCCGAATGTCTGAAATGCACTCCCTTCTCTCCCCCATCTTTAGAATACTTAGCTTCATTCAAGGTTCAGCTAAGGGACTACATCCTATTGGAAGTCTTTTTCTGATTCCCCTTGCTGTCAGTTGTTCTCTTCCTCTTTAAATCATCTTGTACTTGCTTAATGTGTGTAAATGTTATATTCTCCCAGGATGTTAGCTCCTTAGGGGAAAGGCCTAGTTTTCATTTCATTTTTCCTTTTGCATTGGCAGCACTAAGCACAGCGCCTTGCATATAGTAGACACAATAAATGCCGTTGAATTGAATAGAAAGAAGAGTAACGATTCATGAGATATTAAGGATGTAGAATTAATAACAGTTAATCATTGATTAATATGGGGGCAAGGCAGAGGGAGGAGCTAAAGATAATGACAGGATCTCATCATGCCCTAAACAGAGATAAAAGTCAAGTATAGGAGCAATATTGGTGGGAAAAGACTATTAGTTCTCTTATGGACTGCCAAGTTGAGGTTTGGTGTTACATCCCAGGAGATATTCAGTGGACTGTTGGAAATTTGGGTCTGAAGTACTTAAGGTAGAGATTGTAAAATAGAATTGAATCTGCATAAAAATGATAGTTGAAGCCGTGGGAATGGGTAAAGTTATCAAGGAACTCAGTCATTGAACATTAGTCCAATGAAATTGGCAGCAATGATTAAAAACAATTAGGTTCAGTGTTAGCAGGACTGTGGAAAAGCAGGTACTCTGTTATACTGACTGGGATTGTGAATCTGTGTCTTTTGGACAGAAATATGGCAATATGCAATCAGCTATCAAACTGCTCATATCATTTGATCCATGATCAATGGATCCATGAACCATGATCTCATGATCATTCGATACTAATAAGAGTATAATTTAATGGTATTATTAAATGAAAAAAAGAGACCTACCTGTAGAAAAATATTCGTGGTAGCTTTATTTGTAATAACAAAATAAAACAAAAATCCCAAGCCAGCCAAAAAACAAAACCTCAAACCAAAAAATAACCCAAATATGTCAAGGCTTGAAAACAGCAAAATAATCTGTAGACTATAAATATGATGGAATATTAGCACTTCTTAAGAAATTATGAAGATAAGAAATACAAAGAAATGCAAAAAGGCTTATATAAAGCAATGCAGGTTTAAGAGAGCAGAATAACAGTATATTATAAACACTTAAAAATAACAGCAGAAAAATCTGAAAAAAATACAGAAAGAAAAACAATCAGTAGAGGGCTTCTTACTTTTCATTATTTTATTAAAGTCAATACTAACATTTTAAAACAAATGACAATCGATTTGGTTTTAGTGTACTGGAGCCAGCTCCTGTGGGCTCTCTGGCTGATTGTTAAATTTTTGATATAACATTACATCCCAGAAATCAACAAATTAATCACAAAGTCGGGTTTGATTTATTGTTTTGTTGATTTGTCAGGACTTAAGAAGATGAGAAAATGTTTATAATATAGATTGAACAAAAGTGTTTCACGGGTCCTTTATTTTTTCCTGGAAATTCTGTTACTAAACATTTACCAGCATATCTCTTGCTCTTTGGAAGATCATTTAAAATCTTTTTTTCACTTATGTGAATATTTGCTTTTTTTTTCAAATGGTAACTATTTTGAATACAATACCAACAAAACTAAGAAGCAAATGAATAGGTGGGCCAGACTTGGCTAATGATATACAGTGGCTGGAGTTAGGAGTAAAATCAGGAGAGTGAAGTGTCTCAGGAGCTGAGAATTTCAACAGTGTCAAAAGCTACAGAGAGGTCAAGGATGAAGAGTACTAAAAAAGAATTTGAGGTTTAGCAGTTTATGGGGGAATGAAAAGTAGTACATTTTAATTTTCTTTTAAGACTTTAGCATTAATGAAGGGCAAATAGAGCTTCATTGGGGGTACTGAATCCAGGAAGCCATGCTTCCTTTTCTTCCTTGTCTCTGACACCCCATTGCACCCTCCCTATTTCACTTCTTTTCTGCCTCCCCCACCAAATCTGTGCATCCCAGTGTGTTGGTAACCAAAAATGGGCTCCTTAGCACTTAGTCAACAAGTGCCCTTGAATAGTTGTGCCCTTGAATAGTTTGGCTTTTTCTCCTGAACTAACTGAATGCTGTTTGTATGTTGGATTGGAGTAAGCTTGTCAGCCCCTTCACCTTGCTTCCCTTGCTTAAGCAGATCGAAAGAACCTGTGCTTTCCCTGGCATACCTTACACCCCCACAGAAGCTGCTAGCCAGATGGTTAAAAACGGCTTCCGTTGGAGCCAGAGGCTGCTACAGCTATAGCCACAGCTGAAGCTGAAGCAGGAGCTGCCGGTAGCAGAGCTGACCTACATGTGGATTGAGGAGTGCTGAACAAGGACTTGAGGCTAGTGGGTAATCTTTTTACTATAGAGGGGAAGCATGTATATGATTTTGCTTTGTACCATCATGCTTCTCTGTGGCCTCCTGGTTACACTTGTGAGGCGGACTTATTGGGCCTGGAAGTTTTTGATCAAAATATCAAAATGGGGATGCTGGTTCGTGGTCTGTTACTTTGGAGTTTAAATACATGCTTTGATTCTTCTGCCTCCTACCTTGAGAATTTCTTATACCCTGCTGTTCCGAACCTTTCAGACATTATATGATTCTTTTCGAAATTATAAATTCTGCCCTCATAATACACCCAGTGGAATAATTCTTATTTATGGCTCTACTTGAGCATGTTCAATGGCCAAGTGGAAGGTGTGGGTGGGCAAGGATTATCAAAAATGCAAGAGATGAGGTTAGGGTATGATTGATAGAGCAAGGACCAGAAAGAGACAGGATCAAAGTCACAGTGCAGTAGCAAGGGTTAACTTTGGAGAGGAGAAGGGAGGCCTGCCTTTTCTGCAGAGATTGTTGGGAAGGAAGAAATAATGGGCAGCAATAACAGAAATGTTTTTGAAAAATTTAAATATACATATATGTAGATACACATACATACACACACACACACACACACATATATATATATATATATACATATGCACATGCATACACACAAATGAACTTTCTGCTTTTCAGATTTTCAATCTGCCTAGTTTAATAAGCTCCTGATTGAATTAAACAAAGTAATGACTTTGGGAGAAGGAAAAGCATCACTGGGATTACAATCTTGCAGTCTATGAATGTATAGAAATATAAAACAATGGCTATAAAACAAATTCCACTGTGTAAAGCCTTTTGCCATTAGATTAACCGATTTATATGCATCCTGGATGCAGATTGTCAAAATCAGACTCTAAAACCCAGGGATATACAAAGAGCAAATAACAAAGGCCACCCAGTAATTTTGAATAGTAATTTGCTTTTATGTGACATTTTCATCACAAAGCATTTCAATGGATTTGTGTTTGTGTAATGCTGTATATGTGTATTATTTTTTAAGGTCTATATTAGCTGTCCTCACATTTCAGTGGATTACGTTGTCAGAAAAGGTGCTGTAAGTTAGAGTAATAAAAATGGAAACTGATTTTCTCATTGGAAAGAAGCTTTAATAGGAGGCCACACATTCCAGAACAAAGGCATCTGTTCGGCTTTTCAAAGAAAAGTCAATTGTAAAAGACTAAACCTGAGAGACATCAAGGCTTTGTCAGTAATAAACTGTTCATAAGAGCTGAGTTCAAGTTATGACTAATGCATTTAATCTGTGTGATTATGGGCAAGTCAATCAACTTCTCAGTGATCCATGAAACTCTAAGACTGTAAGTTACAGATGAAATGCACAGGGTGAAGCTACATGCTACTGAAATCACAGGTCTGGACCAAGCCTTCCCTTTCCCCTCCTCTTCAGCTCTCCCCTCCCCCACTCCCAAAGGAGGGGCTGCTGCTGGGTCCACAGTGGGTGGTGTAGTGTATACCCATCTTGTTCTTTATGTAGTCAGAGTATGGTTCCCAACAGGTTCAATCCAAGGGACCCTGGCCTCTAATGAGGGAGGGGAAAGGAACAAGCATTTATGAAGTACCTACCATGTGAGACACTGTGCTAAGGGCTTTACAAATATTATTTCATTTGAACCTTAATTAACCTGATGAAAGTATAGCC
The DNA here is from genome assembly GCF_011100635.1 of Trichosurus vulpecula. NCBI lineage: Eukaryota > Metazoa > Chordata > Mammalia > Diprotodontia > Phalangeridae > Trichosurus > Trichosurus vulpecula. The sequence goes on along the minus strand of NC_050580.1, from coordinate 257,592,684 downwards.
TCCCAGATTATTGGCTCACTAAATCTCCAACCCCGGCACCTCATTTGCAATTCTACTTATAGCTTAAGTTATTACTAACTTCTAGGTTTTCCCTCAAAAGGTGGGGATGGGAAGGAGTAAAAACATAGTCAGTGTGTAACATAAGACAGGTATGGGGTAATGTAATTTGTCCCCAAACAAAAAAGTCATGATAAACATAGAACACTTCCAATGGCATATTTAATAGGATAACTTAAACAAGATTTAGTAACTTAATTAAACTACTACAAAAAGCTGGGAAGCTGATGTTTAAACTTCACCAGAACACAAAGCAGCTTTCAGAACAGCTAATTTTATATTTCACATTGACTTTACACTGGTCAAATAATATCGAGTTCCTTTCTGCTGGCAATACAGCCAGCCTTGGGACACTTCTGCCAGGGACGATTATAGGGGCCAATGTATGAAGAGATAAAAGTTGCCAAGTAGAGGAGAGATAACTGATGGAGCAAGGACTAGAAAGTTTCAAATCTTCTTTGACATAGAAGCTTTCTGTACTACCAGTCAGCTCTAGGCATTGGAACTCTGGACTTCTCAAACTCAGGAGATTACCCAGAAGCCTGTACACATACAGCATGAGTTTGTTGTTTGTTAACTTACTCAGGAAAAGAAATAAAAAGGGGAAAAGGAAACCAGGGTTCAAGGTACAAGCTCATTTAATTGAGTTCATGCTTCTTGAGGGAGTATTGATGGGGTATGAGAAGAAAGAACAGGCCAGCCATCCCTCTCTCCATCCTCCTCTCTTCTCTCTTCTTAGGGAATGTATCAGAGGTTCTTAACTTAGGGCTTGTGAGCTTGTTTTAAAAAATATTTTGACAACTGCATTTCAATATAATTGGCTTCCTTTGTAATCCAATGTATTTTATTTTATGTATGTAAAAATGTTATTCTGAGGGCCTATAGTAGCAATTAGATTTGAAGATCTTTCCCACCCATTAATAGGCCATGTGACCTGCTTACATCACAGGAAGCCTGAGTTACATGGTGGGAGGAGCTTCCTGACAGGAAAAGGAAGTTATGTCACAGAAAATGCTGAGAGAGAGAGAGAGAGAGAGAGAGAGAGAGAGAGAGAGAGGGAGAGATGCTATGACTACCAATGGCTGCCCTTGTGATTGTTAGAACTGAACAGGCTGACTTAGCTGTACTGTGAGTTTGTTTTGGGGAAGACCCTAGCAGGGGGTGGGAGAGGTTTTGGGATGCTGAGTTTCCAGGCCGTGATATGGTGTTTTAAGTTCCTTGCTGTTATGATAAAGTGGACTGACTGGCTGTAGGAGCTGAACATTTGGTTATGGGATATGATTTTCTGGTGTCTGAATAAATGTTATACTTCTTTCACCTTCTTTATGGACAGTCTCTCATACTTTGTGATACGGAATTACATAGGCATATTCACAATTATTGTTGATGTTGTATTTATTGCCTTACTGTTTCAGGGCCCCACAGCTTTCATCAGATTTCCAACAGGGTACACAACACAGAAGAGATTAGGAACTCCCAGTATAGGGTATTTCCCAAATGGGAAAGTTGAAGCAAAAAGTAACCAAGTCAGAAGCTGTCTCTTCTTTTAACTGAGGCAGCATTTTGCCCCCTGCCTCTGTTCCCTGTCACTGTCATAAGGTAGGAAGAAGACCCAGGTGCTCTTCAATGCCAAGTCATACCCAAAACACTAGGTTACCGCATGGCTGAAACATAGCCCTAAAGACCCCATATGGTCAATCAGAAGCTGGAAAGGCAGCTGTGAATGTGTTCTATGGGGTGGTCTTTGTATTATACATATTTAGTAAAGCTTTCCAAAATGTATCCTAAATTAAATAAATACAGGAAAAGGATGATCAATCACATGAATTGCATTTAGGGTGGTTTGGTTTCACAGAGTGTTCAGCTTATGTCCCCATAATTCTTGCCTTATTTTTGCAGAAGAAAATTACAAAGGACTGGAGGAGTATCTTCTAAACGCCTTTTGAGAGAAGATTTTTGGATCAAAAACTGAAAGAGGATATGATGGGGCTAATAAACCATCATACAGGTGTCCCCTTTTCCTTCCATAAATAGCTGTATGTCTTTCAAGTTCAGCATCAGTTTCCTTATGAAAGATTTAGTCTAGATGGTCTTTAAATTTCTCTCCATCATTACATTTATGATCATAAGATCCCTGGGACAGATATAGAATGTAGATGGGATATTCTATCTTCCTTTATGGAGTTTACAGTCTAGCAGGTTTATCACCAACACAACTGTAGTATGAGCCTTCTGTTAAGGCCTGGGTTACTTACCATTATTTTAATTCTATCCCATTTTCGTAAACCTTAGATTGCAGAACAAAGACCCAGAGCTGAAGGGAAGAAAGGAAGGAGAAAAGCATTTATTAGTGCCTACCATATGTGCTGACACTGTGCTTAGTGTTGTTTTCTCATTTGATCTTCACAGCTACCCTGAATGCTAGATGCTACATCCATTTTATGGTTGACCAAAATGATGCCGCCAGATTTAAAATGATTTGACCAGAGTCACATGGCTGGTAGGTGTTTGAGGCCAGCTTTAAACTTAGGTCTTCCTGACTTGAGGCTGGAGTGCTAGGGCTCTGAGATCCTCTGAGATAGAGAATTCTCCATCTTGGAGGATTTCAAAGGCCTTTTAATAGAATCCTCTCATTTCACATTTGACAAAACTAAGACTCAGGTAGCTTAAGGGACTTGCCTAAATTCACACAGGTAATGGTCAGAGGCAGGATTTGAAAAGAAATTCTTCAACTCAAGGGTCTGTGATCTTTCCCTTCTTCTACACTGTTTTCCTATCATAATATTCTCTTAATATTATAAAGTCAATTTTGTGCTTGATTTATTGTTCCCAGCAATTAAGAGGAATCATCAATCATTCAATAAGTATTAATTAAAAGTCTGTGTATTCTCCTGGAGATGCAAGTACAAAGCTTCCTCACAATGAGCTTGCATTCTAATGGGGCAGATAAGTATGTATAAAGATATTCAACACAAATATAAAGCCAATAAATACAAATACATGCAAAGTAATTAAATAAAGGGTAGTTTGGGGGGGCGCTAGAAGATGGCGGAATCACAAAAGGTTTCACGTAGAAGATGGTGCTTGAGGTGCATCTTAAAAGGAGAAAGCATCTCTGAGATAGAGGTAAAGGAGGAGTTCTTTCCTGGCATGTGGGAGAGCCTGTGCAGAGAGCCAGAGAGAAAAAGAGATGGAGTGTTGTAAGTGAGAGACAGAGAAGCTACAAGAGTTTACATTTAACATGTAACATGATATGATGTATTAGCATGCAATACAGTATGATATGTTACAGTATGACAACACAATGCTACATAATGCAACATAACACAATACAACATAACATAATATGATACAAGATAAGATAAGATAATGTAACGTAAGATAACATAAGATAACAGAAGATAAGATAATGTAATATAACATAATATAAATAATACAATATAAATAATATAATATAATACAATATAATATAATTCAATATAATACAATACAATGTAACATAAAATAACATAACATAATATAATATAATATAATATAATATAATATAATATAATATAATATAATATAATATAATATGGTATGTTATGGTATGGTATAGTATAGTATAATGTAATATAATGTAATGTAAGGTAACGTAATATATTGTAATGTAATGTAATATAATATAGGATAGTATAGTATAATATAATATGTAAATTATATAAACAGAAGATTTTCTATTTCATCCTAGAGGCAATAAGAAGCCGCTGAAATTGATTGAGTAGCACAGTCACATGATCGGATCTGATTGGGTAGTAGTGTGTAATATGCATCAGAGTGGTGAGACAGGGGCAAAGAGACCACTTAAGAGTTGCAATAATTTTAGTGAGAGGCTGAGAGGACCCAAGCTCAAGTGTGATTGTATGAATGGGGAGACGTTAGATGAGAAATCTGGCAGCTTATGTGTACATAGGGTGAGCGAACATGATGTACTGAAGATAATTGCCTCACTATTGAGGCAAACCTCTGTGGGGTTCCAACTCACCGTTCCCATACCTGAAAGGGAATCCCTCCTCATCTCTGTCACTCAGAATCCCATTTTAACAAAGCTGTGTCTGACTCTTTGTGACCCCTTTTGGGGTTTTCTTGGCAAAGATAATGGGATGATTTGCCATTTCCTTCTCCAGCTAAGTTTACAGATGAGGAACTGAGGAAAATGGGGCTAAGTGACTTGCTCAGGGTCACACAGCTAGTAAGAGTTTGAGGCCAGATTTGAACCCAAGAAGATGCATCTTCCTGACTCTAGGCCCAGTGTTCTATCCTTGCTACCCCCTTAGAATGTCTAAGTTCCCTCAAAACTCAGTTCGAGGGCCACCTTGTATGGGAAGACTTTTCTAATTCCTCCAACTACTATTGTGTCCTCCCATGCTCCACTTGGCTCCCCCAATGACCTCGCATTCATTTTGTGTATATTGTAAATGTACATGTTGTGCTCCCCTGAGAAACTGTAAGCTCCTTGCAGGGGAGACTTCATTTTTGTCTTTGTAGCCTCAGTACTTTGTGTAGAGCCTTTCTACAAAGGAGACTGAAAATTACTCTTTGACCATAATTGAGTTTATAAGAGGAAAATTGCATTTTGGAGAGATTTTTTTAAAAAGCACATTATTTTCCAATAACTATTAATGCAGCAAAGAAGTATAAAGTGGTGCCTGCCTCAGTCATTTATCAGTTGACAGATATCAGGGAAGACCTTTCTTGCCCAAGTTGCTGGGCATTTATTCAATCAAATCAACGTTGTCCACTGAGTAATTCCCAGGGTGATTTATTTTAAAAAAGAGAAGAAAAGAAAAATTCCTGGAGAAAATTAGTAAGTGAGAAGTATTTTTCAGGTCTGATTTTTAAAGAAAAGCTTTATTAGTGCTTTTTTCTGACATAACTCTGCCCTCTGCTGTTGATTTCTCCCTTTTGATGTGGAGGAAAGCGAAACAAAACAGCGCACACAGAAACCATTTCTCGGAGCCCGTGCAACATTTTGACCTGCAGAAAGAGAAGACAAGCGTGTCTCACCATCTGTCCTCCAGGTTCAGGACTGCTCGTTGCAATTTCTCAGAGTTCATCTGTCTTTAGGAATGTTTTCCTTTACATTATTATAGTCCTCATGTGCACTGATCTCTGGATTCTGCTTGCTTCACTCTCGATCAGTTTGTACAAGTCTTTCCATGTTTCTTAGATCCTAATAATACTGTATTACATCATACACGACAACTTCTCAAAACCATTCCTCAGTTTCTAGGCATCCTCTTTATTTTCAGGGTTTTTTTTCTATTACAGTAAGTGCTGCTCTGAATATTTGAGTACACATGGAACCATTCTTTGTATCATGGGCCTCCTTGGGGTATACAACCACTTGTGGATTTTATGGGCTCAGTTTTCTTTGTCATTGTTGGTTTAATTAGGTAGACAATACATAGTAGTAAATGACCATGGTAATCTTGTTATTGAATTGTGACTGGTTCTTTGTGACCCCATGGCCCATACTGTCTGTGGAGTTTTCTTGGCGAAGATATTGGAGTGGTTTGCCATTTCCTTCTGTGGATTAAGTCAAACGGGGTAAGTGAATTGTACAAGATCACACAGCTACTAAGAATCTCAGGCCAGATTTGAACTCAGGTCTTCCTGTCTCCAGGCCCAGTGATTTATTCACTAAGCTACCTAGCTGCTCCCTCCTTCCCCTTATAAATGAAATGATTATCAGCTATCTGTTTTGTTGTTGCTGTTGAGTCGTGCCTGACTCTTTGTGACCTATTTGGAGTTTTCTCAGCAGAGGTACCAGAATGGTTTGCCATTTCCTTCTCCAGATCATTTTACAGATAAGGAAAAGGGTCCAACAGGGTTAAGGGCTATGTCCAGGGTCACACAGCTAGTAAGTGTCTGAGGCCAGATTTGAACTCAGGAAGATGGAATTCAAACCACAGCTCTATAGAGAGCAACTTTGCATTCGATCATCTCAAACACTATACAAGACCCAGGAGTGCAGCTGTTCTCTATGAAAATGATGTAGTATATTAAAATGAACACTACATTTGGAGTCAGCTGTCCTGAGTTCAGATTTGTATTTTGTCTACGTGACTGGGGTCAGTAGGAACTTGTAAAGACTCAACTTAGTGACCTCGAAGGGGCCTTCAAGTTCTAGATACTAATTTTGGGGGAAAAGAGTTCTTTTCTGAGCTTACCTACATCACTCCCAAAAGTCAATGGAACTTTGTTCTCAGAACGAAGATGAGAACAAGTTCTAGGATATCTTGTAAATGTGCCAGGCACAGTGCTAAAGCATCGGGGATACAAAAAAGGGGCAATCGCCGTACCTTGAGGTTTCTATTTTTATAATTTCTCTTTCAACCAGCCCTTTTCCTCCACTTACCCAACTATTACCTTAATTTGGGCCTTTATTATCTATCACCCAGATTATTGCCGCAGTCTCCTAATTGATCTCCATATCTCAAGTCCCTTAACATTCTATTCATCCTCCAGATTGCTGCAAAAGTAATTTTCCTTAAGCTAAACTCTAACCACGTGACTCCCTTATTCAACCAACTCCTCTTGTCTCTAGGATTAAATAAACTCTTCTTTAGCTTCTATGGTCCTTCACCATCTGGCCCCAACCTATTTTTGTAGCTTCACTGGACACTCCATGATGCAACCAAACTGACTTACTTGTTCCTCATACTCAAGATTCCTCCATCTCCCATTTCCATATCTTTGCATGGATGATCTCACAGGCCTCTTTCATTACATTCATCTTTAAGCATCCCTCTCTTCTATTAAGATGCAGCTAAAGCATCATCTTCTGTATATCTTCTTTTCTCATCTCCCCCAACTGCTCATGCCCTTTCAGACTATCTTGTATTTAACGATTTTTCATACATTTATTCACTTTATATGTATACTTTATACATTTTATAGGTACTTCAGGCAGTCAGTCAATAAGTGTTTATTAAGTAGCTACTATGTACCAGACTGAGGAATAGCAAGGACTCCAAATGTCATTGGATTGAAAAATTTGTGAGAATGTAAGAATACTGGAAAGATAGAAGGGAGGCAGTTTGTAAAAGGCTTTCTCTCATTATGAGCATTTATTGTACATTTATCCCTAATACCTAGCATAATGTCTGAAACATAGTAGGCATTTAAAAATACTTGTTGATTGATTAACAAAGTATTCTAACAACTTCTTTACTTTAGACAGATTTCATTCTAAGCAAAATGAAAAAGTGGCAGCTAAGTTCTGGGAGTTGAACCACTATACAATAGCGTCTTTTATTGTACAAATGAAAGCACCCCAAATCCCCAAAAAACTCTTCAAACTTAGGAAAGAGCATACTAATAGGTTCAAAGGCTTGAAGACCATTTACTCTAACCTCTTCAATTATTAAGCAATGTAATTCTGCTCCGCCCCCCCACCATCAATATTTGCCCAATGTCACTTTGCTAATAAAATATCAGAAGTGGGATTTGAACTGATATCCTTTGACTCCAGTGACAATATTATTTCTACTATGGCATGCTATCTTCCATCTTTGATACATCTTTAACTATCAACCATGAATTAACCATAAATCTAACACCAGGCAGGTGTCCGCATTGTGGCAAGGGTGTGCAGATTTTGACTGATGCTGTCAACCTAATGTCAAAATATAAAGAAGATTCAGTTCAGAAATCAATGTTCTTTTTGGACTCAGAATAAAACACTTCCTTAACTGAAAGCTTCCACTTTAAGTCAGTTGTTGAAACACCATAGAAACACAATCTTATTCTCCCTTTTTCCATCCAATCTGACATACGCACACTGAGCCATACACACCCCAATAAAAGGTCTCAGATACTAAAACAGGAATATGATGATGGCAGTGTATGTGGATATTCTCATTATTCATATTTTATTGCTTAGATATGACCCTAAAAAATGCCTAACTTCCAACTACGCTTCAAAGCTCTCGAGGGGTCTTCCATACAGCTCATTTGATAGTCTTTCTCATTAGGCTACTTGAATACAATTTGCAGAAAATACTTCCTTGTTTCCCTGGTAGGGGGCAGATACTTTCATCTTTGTCTTTGTATCTCCAGTACCCAGCATAGTCCATGGCACATTGCAAGTGTTTGATAAAAACTTGTTGATTGATTGGTTCCAGAATGTTTAGGGGCCCTTGCAAGTATAATACATTGGCATATGATCAATGGTACAATGATACTAGCCTGAACTAACTCACTTGACATACCATGTTCAAGGTTTTGCATGTATTTTCCTGTAAAGGAAGTCAAGTTATGAGTTCTGTTTGGAGAAGGAAGTGACACTTTCTCTACCTCTATCATGAAGTCAATTCTCCCTCTATGAAGGGAGGAAAATTATTTTCCCGGTTTGGATGGGGTCAAAGATATGTCCATCTGATATTTTGTTGTACTCTACCCTGAGAAGGGAAGCTAGGTGGCTCAGCAAATAGGGCACTGGACCTGGAGTCAAGGGGACCTGAGTTCCAATGTGGCCTCAAACACTTACCAGCTGTATGACCCTGGGAAATAAGTGAACCCTGTTTGTCTCTCATTTTTTATTTGTAAAATGAATTGGAGAAGGAAATTGCCAAGAAAACCCCAAATGGAGTCGTGAAGAATCCAACATGACTGAAATGATTGAATTACCCTGATCAGATAATTTCTGGAGTAACGTTTTCAGTTCCAAGGGCCAAATTTCAGGAAAAATACAGATAAGGTAAAGAGTATTCACAGGCATCTAACCAAGTCAGCCAAGGACCTTGAGATAAGGCTATATGAGAACCAGCTGAAGAAATGAGAGATGTTTAGCCTGGAAAAGATAAAAGCTATAGGGCATGTGCTAATTTTTAAGTATTTGAAGGTCTCTCATACAGTAGAGGCTTTAGACTTGTAAAGATGACAAAAAGATGACAAGAATCTGTGTAAGGAAGAGCAAGCTCCTCTCACACCAGCCTTGACAATGAGTGATAATAAATTCAGAAAACCAGAGTCCTTGTCTCTAAGCCACTAGGTGACCATGTGGATCAGGACCACTCATTAGAGCAATGTGAATAAGGCCTCTCTTTGTGAGTCTAGATGTTTTAAAATGAGAAGACTTAATCAGTTTATCCTACCCATCTCAACTCCTACATTGGCACTAAGTACCCCTCTTAATGAGTGCTATATAGTAACTTAGCATCCTTCCTAGGGAAGAGAAAAGGAAGAAAAATCATGCATAAGACTGACAGGTCCAGATTAGATTCACTAAGTTGTATAGCAGTCTGAGTCCTTCAGGAAGGCTAGAGGAGAGAAAGCATTTTGGAGTTCTCCAAAACTGTGTCCAGATAGAGTTGGTGGTATGATAGCTCCAAAAATGACTTCTCAGCTTTCCTTTTTTGTATAGGGAAAATGTTGTCTCTATTGTGTGTTAAGGACACTCCCTTCTTTTTTTCAGGTCCCGGGATAGTGGTGAGCATGATATTATCTATTACCTTTGCTCCCAGGTATATACTTTGAGTACTACAATTGTTGAGGGGAATGAGGCACAAGATTGAAATGTTTTCCCTCCTCCCTCACCCAAACAATTTGAGGTCCACTAGCAAGGGTAGTGGATCACAGCAAGGGATCTTAGCTATGATCTCAGATGCTAAGGGGGTCATTTAGTCTCAAATTGACACCTCTATGAAATTATAATTGGGGAGACAGGAGACCTCATGGTTGGTTTTAGGGGTAAATGCAAAATAAAGGGAAAATCAATTAAAACTACATAGTTATGCAGGATGATAGGCAATTAAAAAGGACATGAGTCTTCACCAAAGCTTTTGTCTCTAGCCACTATCAGGAAATTGATTTTAAATGGGTTTCCCTCTCACATGAGGGTGACAGGCTGTCTGCTGAAGATGCATATAGTTTTTTTTCCTACTAGTTTTCTACATATGTTATGTTGACTCAAATTCTATATAGATGTGGTATTCTGGGCTGGTGTAACAACAAAGTTACTTGCCGCTGCTGTGGGGGTGTAAGACCAATAACACCAACACACAGGAGGGATGCTAACACAAGCTTTTTGATCTGCTTTTCTAAAGGAAAGGGGTCAACAATCTTACTTTAATCAAACACACACACACATGTATATGTGTGTGTGTATGTGTGTGTATGTATATATATATGTGTGTGTGTGTGTGTGTGTGTGTGTATGTATGTATATATGTGTGTGTGTGTGTGTGTGTGTATAAATTCACTTAGTTTAGGGCAAAAGTCCATACCCTGAACTTCAGAGAAGATACAAACATCAAAGACCAACAGACAGGGCTTCCAACTGTCTGACCAAAAGCAAAACATACATAGTTACCAGAGGGAGAAGCACCAGCGTCTGGGTTTTCAAAGCCAGGGGGCTCCTTAACAGCTACCCAGAGTTTCATCTGGCTACATCACATGAACACTCTTCCAGTGAGTGAGCCCCAAAGCAAAATGCTACCCTCAGAGTATATATACACTTCTTCAGGGTCAGAGGGCATCATAACCCAGACTTATGTGACTCAAACTCACATGACTTAGGCTTCCATGTGACTTAAGCAGGTCACAGGGGCCTATTAATGTATGGGAAAGATCTTCCCATTAAGCAAAAATACATTAACAATACAGCCAGTCTTGACTTTGTTCAATTAGGTTGTAAACTAAAGGCTCAGGATTGGAACAAAATGAGACCCCTTTAGACTACATGCAATTTAACAAAAAGAGTTTACTTAACAATAGCACAGGAAGGATATTCAGTAAGGTACAGCACTGGTTGAGGTGCATATAACTTCCCTTCTCCTCATGTGCCTGTCAGTAGAGTATATGGAGTCCAATAACCCAAATAACCAAAAAGTCCAATAACCATCAACAAGCTTGAGGAACTCTGATTATTCACGGGCTAAGCTTTTATGCCTTAGTTGACCAGGAAACTAAGAGTTTGAGCTTTAATTCCCTGAATCAATTAAGTTTGGAGGATGATTTTGAATTATTTCAGGAAAAATTACCCTAGTCTATATGGTAGGGACTTTAGTTTAAAAAGAATAATTTATGTGAAGTAGATGTTGCTCTTACCACAAGGAGGGTCATAAACTTTCAATACAGAAAGGTACTAATAGAGGAAAAGGAACTAATTTATGAATATACTAATATACACACATATATGCATGTCAGTCAATAAACATTTATTAAGTGCCTACTATGTGCCAAGCCTTGTGCTAAATGCTGGAACCATATACACACCATATATTTATTGTTGTTGTGGAGTCATTTCAGTCCTGTATAACTCGTTGTGACCCCATTTGGAGTTTTCTTGGCAAAGATACTAGAGTGGATTGCTGTTTTCTTCTTCAGCTCATTTTACAGATGAGAAACTTGAGGTAAACAGGATTAAGTGACTTGCCCACCTCATGAGAAGTCTTCCTGATTCCAAGCCCTCTATCCACTGTACCATTTAGCTGCCCTACATACTATATCTACTATACATATAATATAGACATATATATTGAATGCATTTATATTTCTAAAGTTACATATGCACAAAGATAGATTTTATTTTTTTCCTTATTAATGAAGAATAAGCTTCATGTGTTCGCCCAGAAACATCACTCCTTTTCCCAAGTCAAACTTGGCACTTGGTTTCCTCTCTGAGTAAATAAATGAAGCTAGAATTCTTGCAGTTATGTCTCAGGTAGGCTTGTTTAGACTAAGTGATAAAATGAAAGGTTAACTCAATTCTCTTACCCATGTTTTAACTGTGTCACAGGGACTATTTGAATATTATAGTTACATGGTGGCTGGTCTCATGATAGTGTACCATCAAAGCAAGCAGCCAGTATAGAGTGCCTTGAGTAGTTAAGAGCATGGTAAACACATGGTTGGACAGATAAAGGGTAAGAGTAAAGAGATCTAGTCCTTAATCTTAGGTATAAGATCATGTGCAAGGGACTCCACAGGATAGTGTCAGGTTCTCATGACATAGAGCAGAAATTTTTGGAGCCTATGGCTTTATCAACTATTTCTGACTGTGATACAAATTGCCCATGTAACCTTGGTTTCTTAACCTGTTTGAGACTCAGTTTCTTCTTTAATAAAGTGAACCATATGATTGATGAGGTCCCTTATGGTTTTAATATTCTGTGATCCTAAGTCAATGGCAGATACCAGCAGCTGATTTGAGCAAGGATCTTATCAGCTCATTCCTGCATTGCTTGGGTTAGCCATTCTGACTATAAAAGGACATTACTGACCACAGTGCCTTACTATGAGAATTCCCTTACGGGGTCAGGGCTAATGGAGACACTCCAGATCCTCCAGAACAGGGCACTTAGCCTTCAGTTGGCCATTGGTATCATATAAGGGCTGGGTAAAGGTTGGCATCACAGCAACTGTGACACCCCTAGTCAGAGGCAAAACACTGGAGTTTTCCATAGAAGCAAGAAAATCTCCCTCCATTCCTTTGTAGGATTAATGTCAAAAGGATTTGAGATTACCATTCTTTTCTTCTCCCATCATGCTCATCTCCCTCCCACTGCAATCCTCACCTGTAGGTTCCCCAGCTCTGACAGGTGAACTTTTGTATTCTCTAGATGGGGCTCATGGCTCCACATCATTTTCTTGCATCTCCTCACTGTTCTACTTTGTATGTGTCCTCCCCTTTCACTAAGCATTCCTTTATGTATTGTCTTCCCCTCTGACAGCATAAGCTCTTTGGGGGCGGGAATTATCTTGCTTATTTGTAATTGTATCCCCAGTACTCAGTATAGTATTTGATACATAATAAGAGTTTAATAAATGTTTGCTCTGTCTATCTATTATCTATCATCTATTTCTTTATCATCTGTCATCTATCCGTCCATCCATCCATCCATCTATCCATCCACCTATCCATCCATCCATCTATCCATCCACCCATCCATCCATCCATCTATCCATCTATCCATCTATCCACCTATCTATCCATCTATCTATCTATCTATCTATCTATCTATCTATCTATCTATCTATCCATCTATCTATCTATCATCTAGGCCTCATAGTCTCTAATAATCATGAATGGCTCTTAGATTCAGTTGTATGCTCTATGCAATACGTTTTCCACTAAAATTCTTAGTATCAACTTTCCTATTCATGTAAAGTTGTATTAGCTTGTATTAAATATAAGTAGTTGTATTAAGGTGAGTATTCCTACTCATTTAAGATGGTGTTAGCTTTTGTGGTTACCACATTAGTGTGCTGAATCATTTTGAGCTTATAGTTCAGGAAAACCACTGTGTTTTTTATGTGATATCCTCTCTAGCCACATATGCCTCATCCTGTACTTGTGAATTTATTTTTTTTTCAGTTCCACGCTGGGTTTCTTTATCATTTTTTCTTTGTTAATTGAAAAGGTAGCAGTTATCTTATTCTTGGCCTTCTCAGCTCCCTCTCACCAAACACTTGTTACACAAAAAAACAATCATTTAAAATAAGCAACCATATTTCTCCAAAGAGTAAAACAGAAATTTGGGGAGTTTTACAGATGACAGAAAACCCAAGGATAAAGGAGAAGGCTCTTTGACACAAGAACAAGATAAAACATCAGTTCACAGAAGGAAGGAACAATCTCACTGGAGAAATCTGACCTAAGCAGTCTCTAGGAGTCCAGGTGCTGAGGATAAAGGGGTTTGTTGGGGGAGCCAGCTTCTCTTGCATGTCCATGGCTCCAGGGACTCCTATTGGCCATTCTAAAGTTCATGTTTTCCTTCTTGACAGTGCCCCTCTCTCCAGCATTCTCTCCCCTTCACTAATACTACATGTAGCACCATAGGCTCCAAGGTCTCTCCATCAGTCAGAAGCCACATCTCCCTGCATGTACAGAGCATCACAGGTCTTTTCTTCAGGAAATCTCCTAGCCTTCCATGGGTGGGGGCATGACAGTCAGTGTTTTAGAGAGGATTCCCATGAGGTGTGGGTTGGATTAGATAGCATCTGAGGTCCCTTTCAGTGCTGAGATCTTATGAATGATAAAACTGTCCAACAAGACAGGAGTGAGGAGAATGCCCTAGGACGCTCAATTAAAGATCTCCCCCAGATTGAAATCAATCCATTAAATGGCAAGTACGCTTTGACTGTGAATGTTCAACTAACTAATTCCTGGTACACGGTACACATGAGTTTTTGTGGCTGGAACCTATAACAAGAGCTGGAAGAGACCTGGGTCATCACTAAGTCCAATTTGTATTGAATAAGAATCCTGTGTAGCATTAATGACTTGGATCAAGACATAAGCGGCAGAGTTGTTAAACCTGTTGGTGACCTCATCTCCATCCCTTGGAATCCTTACTTTCCTTCATGGCTCAGCTCCAATTCCCCTTTCTGCATTAAGCCTTTCCTGATACCCTTTTAATCTATTTCACACAGGCCTCTTTGTCTACCTGGTTGTCTCCCTCAGTTTGACTGTAAGCTCCTTGAGGGCAGGGACTTTTTCACTTCTATCTTTGTACCCCAGCATCTATCTCATAATAGGATATATTAATTGATTGCTCACCATTCCAACTTCCCAATCAATACAGTTCAGTAATTATCTTCTTAAAGTATGGACAGGACTTTGCCATTTCAGTTTAGCCCTGGCAGTTTCTGCCTTCTCTACCCCCATCCTCACTGCCCCCATGGGCTCTACTTTATAAAAGGAAATGCTAATACCCCCAGTGGTGTTCTGGTCCTCCCCAATCCCATTGCCTTGGGATCTCTAGGACTAAGCTAGTGGCACCCAAGAAATTCCCCTAGGGGACCTGCTTCCCACAAATCTTTCTGTTCTGTGTTTCCCCTGTCAGTCAGTCTCCAAGTCCCCCTCCTTTTAATTTCTTTCTTGGGGACTCCTTTCCCCACACTATGTGTCAGTATGTCCCTAGGGTTCCCTGGTACCTCCACAAAGCAGGGTTGATCGTATATGACCTCAAGATAACCTCCCTTCACTAGAGCCCACAGAAGCAGGTAGCCACAGGCCCTGCCACCCTCCACACGCAAACCCTGCCAATAGCTATTACCAGTTCTGGTCCCGCTTTCTATCTTAGTGTCTGTGATCCTGGAGGTGATCAGGAGGTCAGGGGCTGCTTACTAGCCCCAAGCAAGGAATATTGTGAGTCTTCCCTTCTATCCCTCATGATACGCACTACCTTCTATGCCCCTCTACCCTGATTGTGCAATATTCTGTCTTCCCCTCTACACTCCCCACCCCCTTGGGCCCCACTGCTCCTCATCATCATCATCACTTGCCTAGGTGAGCAAGCTGTCCCTGGCAGAAATATCTAAACAATGAGGAGGCTGACTGGGTGTAAGGCTGTGGTTGCCCACTTCCCCTTTACCCCCGCCTCCCTATGTACAAAATGAAATGAATCATTTTCATTGTCTAATAAATCAATATGATTTTTAAAAAATGAAATGGGAAATCATTGTGTAAGGGTTATTAAAAAGATAAGCAAAGCATAAAGTGGGTGCTCAATAAATACTTGCAAATGGATTGATTAAAGCACTGATCAAGAATACACAGGCCTAAGAAAGACACTATCTGCATCCAGAGAAAGAACTGATAAATAGAAGCATGTATAGAATAATTTCACACACACACACACACACATACATACACCCATTTGTGTATAATAGTAGCCATCTCTAGGGCAGGGGGTGGGGGGCAGGGAGGGAAGAAAAAAAGAAAAAAATGTACATGATAATTTGTTGTATATTTGAAAGGAATAGCAAATTGTACATAGTAGATTAGCAGTTTCATGTACAATCGTCTTTTTTATTGTACCATGTTATGGAAATGCTTGTTTCTTTCCATAAAATGTTTTTAAAAATTAATTTTAAAAATAAATAAATAAACTGGCAAAATAAAAAGAATACATAGTCCTCTTACCAAACAGGACACATTGGATGATTTTCTGAACCCAGTGACATTTTCTTCCTATGGATCTGAGAATCATTCTCAATCTGAGTGTAAATGGGCCTGCACTCAAAATAAATATTTAAAAATCGACTGACTTAGACAGTCAGTCACCATCATCCTCAAGCCAGAAAGGTTACTTTGTCTAAATAGAAACCAAAGAAAACAACTAAATACGTGAAACAAACAGGTATATGAGGGAGGCACAGCGTCTAGGGAGAAAAACGAATTGGTTTTTGCAGGTCGGAGAGATGAAAGAAATTCTCCAGCCTCCATAAAGGCTTGGGGGACCCAGTAACATTTTCTGAGAATCATACCCAAAAGACTAGAAATGAAACTATACTCAGACAAGCCATTTTATTATTTTAATGGAATTAAAGATTACTAACAGATTACTGGACATCTATTATCTGTTTGGTTGACTAAATTGGTTAGATGTTTGCTGGAGATGATGAATTTCCTGGCTATTTCTGGCTATGTGGTGACCCACTGTGGAAAGGACTGGGGGTTTGGTGTGAAGTTGTAAATCTTGAGTGTGGTGTCTTTGTCATCTTATTCTATGATAGCGGAAAGGGGTGGGAGTAAAGATGAGACAACTTCTGACTGGTGCTCTCTTGACTGGGATTCTCCAGGTGACATCATATGATTCCAGTGAGGGGTGGGGAAGCATAGATTCTTCTCTATGCTAGTATCATAGCAACCTCACCCATAACACTGGGGTCACATCTAGGTAAACTTGAACCACAGGCCTCTGAATGCCTTTGTTTCTTTGGTGTTTGTTCTTTATTGATCCTGGGTGAACATATATCTTTAGAGGGCCTTGTCCAGGATTGGAAGTGACCACTGCATTGCATTGTATTGTAAATCTAAAGGTAAAAGAAGTTACTTATTTGTGGAATTATTACAATCCAATCTCAGAAGATATTATTGAGTACCTTACTATGTATAAAAGAGAGAACTTAGAATGGTGGCTAGAGGGCTGGTCTTGGAATCAGAATTCGTTGTTGTCCTTTGTTCTCGAAGAGGACCAAAGTAACACCACTATGCTAGGATCAAGTTACAGTGTGTCTGACTGTGGCTGATCAGGCCAATATGAGCTTCGAGTGCTCTACCTCAGGTCGGGCACAAATAGTCCATGTGAGCATTTGGGGTGGATGCTCTAAATTTGCTAATCTCACATTTCTTTTGAGCCATTTCAATTCTGCTTTGCTCATAGAGCACAGCGCCTTCTCTGATGTGGGCACACCACACTGAGCAGTTCTCTGCCAGTGTCTCCCATGTCACACAATCAATTCCAAAGTTCTTAAGAGAGACCTTGAGAGTGTCCTTGTATTGCTTCTTCTGACCACCATGTGAACACCTGCCCTGTGTGAGTTCTCCATAAGACAGTCTTTTTGGCAAGCTTAGGTCTTGCATTCAAACAACGTGGCCAGCCCATCAGAGTTGCACTCTCTGAAGCAGAGTTTGAATGCTTGGCAGTTTAGTTTGAGAGACGACCTTGGTGTCTGGTGCCTTATCCTGCCAGGTGATCTTCAGAATCTTTCTAAGACAATTCAAATGGAAGCGATTCAGTCTCCTGGCATGACGCTGGTATACTATTAAGGTTTCACAGGCATGCAACAATGATGTCAGCACAATGGCTCTGCAGATCTTCAGTTTGGTAGTCAGTCTAATACCTCTTGTCTCCCATACTTTCTTTTGGAGCCTCCCAAACACTGACCTAGATCTGGCATTGTGTGTGTAAACCTCATTATCAATGTGTATATTACTGGAAAGTATACTACCAAGGTAAATGAACTTATCCACAGCATTCAAAACTTCTCCATTTACTGTAGCCAATGTTTGAAAGTATGGATAGATCTGGATTCAAATCCTGCCTCTGACACATACTGTATGTATGTGTCATTGGCAACCTTTTGGTTCAGTGTCACCTACATCTAAGACTTTAATTAAAAAAAATTAGCCCATTTTTATTGATAGTATAGGGAAAGGGACTAGACTTGTGATTTAATTGATATAAAGAATTCTTGAGTGAGGAAAGTCTTTTTACAAGTTGTACCTTCTCTGCAACTTAAAATCTTATCAAGTTTCCTGAGAACTGAGAAGCTAAGTGACTTATCCTGGGTCACACAACCAATGTGTATCAAACATAGATCTTGACCTTGGGTCTCACTGGATTAAAGGCCAGTTATGTTAGCTTTCCTCTCCATTTTTAGTGACACCTTTTGTATTTAAGTCACGTTTATTTCCAAATATATTCTCCTACTTTCCCTTAAGTAATCCATTCCTTGTACCAAAAATTAAAAAGGAGAGAAAGAGGGAAAAACAGAGCAGTAAAATTAACCAACATGTCACCCACGTGTGAAATGAGATGCTCATATGCTTTAGTAGAAAGGACTTCAATTCATTCGATTCAATTCATCAGGTATTGATTATAACCTAGATGTGCCTGGTACAAAGACAAAAAAGATAATCTTTGACTTCAAGTCTTTACATTCTACTGGGGTTGAGGACAAGGAATCTCCATAGCAACATATCAAATTCATAAAAGTGATCAAATCTCTGCTTTCCCCTTCATTCTCCTCCCTTCAAAAGGGTATAGTTTGACATGATAGAAATTTCCAGAAACAAATGCTAAATGTCAAACAAGGTCATCAAGTTTTAGGATGACTAAGTTGGAAACAGTGCTGACGGAATGCTTTCAAAAACTACTTCCCAACCCTCCATGTTCCTTGAGCACATGAGTCTGGAGGGTTTAATTAAAGAAGGCAGCAATGATGATAAACACCACAGTTTAGAAAATGTTAAACCAAGCTTATCGGTGTTCTCAGAGGGAAGGCACACATTAAGCAAAGTGAGGTAATTTGCACTAATGAAGTTTGATTCTAAACATCCAGATCAATTAAGCTTCAAGTGCCTAGTTGGGTTCCTGCTCTGCGGTTTTTGAAAGGAGCTATGGCTTGTAAACAGGGAGGGGCTAATTGAGAAGGTGTGGAAACCAGAGGGGAATAGAACCAATTGTCACTATTATGTAGAACTTAATTTTGCTTTGATGCCCACTTGTCTTTTCAAGACCTTTAGTACAGGCTTCCAGTACCCATAAACATGGTAATCCTCCTAACCCAGCTGTCCCACATCCCGGTAGTGTTGACCATGTTCTAAGGGTATCATGGGCACTGCCCAACACTCGCAACTGGGCCGGAACCAAATTAAAATGTAATTGGGAAATATTAAGCAAAATAAATAAAAAAATACAATAGAACACAGATAATGTTGATATATGGTTTTCTAAGCCAATATGTGCCTATAGCAATCCTTATGCACAATTTAGTGGGCCTCTTTTCTGTTTGCTTTTGCTGCTTCTTCTCTACACCATTTCCCTTCATCTTCTTGAATTCACCTTTTTATGTGCCTGTGTTAAATAAAGCTGTATCTTATTCTGGTCTCCCTGACACCCTCCACTCCCTTCATAGTCAGTATAGTAAGTAAATTTATAAGTAGCCAGCATAAAGGAGAAATAGCAGGGGAAAAAATATTGAAAATGGGACAAATTGTCCCAAAGACCAAAGGAACATAATTTACAAATTCTATCATACAGTAAACAAAATTCACATCCTGGTAATATGTGCTGAATCAGCAGAAGCCATCTGGGTGCTGTGCTGTTTAGGATCTTTGGGTCCTATGATATATAAATCTCAGGCAAGTTCTAGACATCTGCAATAAGAGCAATAGAAACCCAGAAGGTGCTGATAATTTTAAGATGATGTGGACATGTTAACTTTAAAGTTCTACTGACAACTCTGAAAAGATTTGGATATGTTAATGAACTAACCTCAACGTGGTGCAGATAAGAGTCCATTTTCCAAAAAAGAACAGCTTAGGTGGCTAAGTAGATAGAGTGCTGGGCCTAAAGTTAGGAAGACTCATCTTCCTGAGTTCAAATCTGGCCTCAGACACTCATTAGCTGTGTGACCCTGGGCAAGTTACTTGACTCTGTTTGTCTCAGTTTCCTCATCTATAAAATAAGATGGAGAAGGAAATGGTAAACAACTCTAGTATCTTTGCCAAGAAAACCCCAAATGGGGGTCACAAAGAGTCAGACACAATTGAAAAAATGACTGAACTGAACTTTCCCAAAAACTTTATAAAAATGGACCTCAAACCCCTACCCTCTCTTTCCCTCCCCCTCCTCCAGCACTCTTCCATTTCCATCAGGTCCCACACTGCCTAGTGCTCCCAACTTTAATCCACAGAGATGCGAGTGATACTCTCTGACTCTCCTCCTCCCCATTCTACCTGCCTCCCTTCACCATTTCATCCCTGTCTCTTTCGATGCTTGTCTCCATTCCCTCTATGCCTTATTAAAGTGTGATTGCAGCCCCATTTTCTACTGCCATTGTGGGCTTTCCCAGTGAGTACACAAAGAACATGTCTGTCCCAATCTCATGATTTCATAAATTAATTATCGATACAATATCATTCCCAGGTTTCCACTAAACAGCTGAGGGACTCCATTTTTTCACCTATAAAATAGGAAAGAAGTATAGACTAGATAATTTCTTTAGTTCTTTATAACTCTAAAGATTGATGGCTTACATTTGATAAACCAAGACTAATGTTGGGTACAAATAGATCGATGTCCTTTTTAAATTTTAATTTCCTTTTTTTTTTGTTGCAAGCTTAAGAAACACAAAAATTTCAATGAACAGAGAAGAACAGAAGATGAGGATTGCAGGTGAAATTGTGACCTTTGCTTACCCAATTTGACCCCCATAAGGCATGCTCTGTTAACATTCTAGTCAAAGGCTGTGAAACTCCTCCACCTTCCTTCAGAGTTGGAATGATATCCTCTGGCCGCTGCCTATTGGCCATGACAATTCAGGAGTTTGTTCTGTGTGATGATAACAAGACGTATAAAAAGTAGTTCCTGAGCCTGAAATGCTGATGATACAAGGTGTCACACAAGGTAGAAGAGGCACTTTCTAGCTGGCCAGTCTCTTGGAGGCAGCTATCAAGAAGGCAAGATAAGACTCCAGTTGATGGCAGGTGAAAGAAGGAAGGGTCTTTCCTTGTCCTAGCATAATGGCGGGGCCAAAGCCCTCCAGGCCCTGCTGTCCAGGTGGAGTGTATACTCTTCTAGGTGAGTTTGTGCCAAATGCTTCTGACTATCTTGCCTCTCCTTTTGTGTTTCTCTTCCTTTAGTATTAACCTTGTAAACATCAAAAGGTTCTGCAGGGAAGGCCTATGAGTTGTGGCAGCAAGGCCAATACCTACCAGAGAGACTGAAGTTGAAATGGTCATGATAAGATTTGGTCTTTTAACAAGGAAAGTGTCAGCATTGGAGAAGGACATCCCTGGGAATGAGTTCTCATTTGTTGTTTGATGACAGTGTCCTCAGTGAAAGGGAAATTCAAAGTAGCTAATTAACAATCTTGCAAAACTTTTTAAATGTCCTAAAAAGGCTTTAGTATTAGCCTCCCAATTGATTGTAATAGTAGTAATAAGTTAGTGAATTCTGTTCTAACGTTCTATTAATTTTTATTTCTTATCCTTTCATTTTTTGTACAGGAATAAATGACTCGTTCTATAACTAATTCATGTTTGTTCACATCCCCTTTTGCTGGAGAGAATCTTTAGATTTCAAGCAATCATATAAATAGGGGATTGAGGCAGCACTTGGGAGAGGTCAGTTCGTGAGCTGGAGCCAGAGCCAGAGCCAGTCTGCAGTGAGGAGCCATGAAGACCTCCCAGAAGCACTGGGACTTCGTGGCTGAGCGTGGCGGGCAGCAGAGAAGTGCTGCTCAAGAAGCTCGAGGACAAGGGCTTTGACAAGGCCTATGTGGTTCTGGGCCAGTTCCTGGTGCTGAAAAAGATGATGATCTCTTCCTGAGTGGCTCAAAGACACCTGAGGGGCTAATGCCAAGCAGTCTTGGGATTGCTTTGGCTGCCTTCAAGAATGGTGTGACTCCTTCTTGGGAACCCCGTGCTTGGGAGCTGGCTCCCCTTTACCCCTCCAATGGGTCTTTATAGTTAGCATGCCCAAGTGGGAAATCCTGCCCCTCCCTCCCTTCCCACCTCCCAACAAAAGGAAAGATTTTTGCTGCTGCCCCCACCTTCCCCTCTCCACCATCATCTTGACTTCCTGTCCACACCTCAGCTGCCTCCTGTCCAGTAAATTTCAGTGGTGATAGTTATTAGCTTTCCTAGGTGGGTGTCTGAAGTGGCTTCCCCACCCCATAAGCCCCTACTTTCAGTCTCTTTTATGCCATTTGAATAACTTTGGCAGGACATTCACTGCCATTGTAAAGAGTTTTTTAAAACCAATAAAGTCAGCAGCCTTGAAAAAAATCATATAAATAGCAATTTTCTCTCAGGAAACCAGGGTGGGGTGAAGAGCTAATGAATGTGAGAATTAGGGGAGCTTACTCATCATACTGAGAAATCAGGCAACCCAAGAGAAAACCCTGTGTAAACCTTGTTGGTAGGTGTAGGACAGGGATTAGCTCAGGTAGCCACTGCGTTGTAAGTATATATTAAATTTAACATTACAATAACAAAAGAACCTGCTTGTTTGTGTCCCCTTTTAAATTTTCCTCTATTTTCTTTTGTATATTTTTAAATCTTTTGTTGACACTTCTTTCTTCTTCTTTTTTGTATCACTATCACTACTTACCCATTTCCCACTCCTACATTCTGAAAACTGAAGATTTCCCTTAACATATAACTTTTAATAAGTGACACATGTGCATCTTAACAGGGACCTATTGGAGAGAATACCTTACTTGAAAGGAGTGGCCATAATGGAGAACATTTTGGACACTATGACTGACCAGTGGAGTGTATAATCTGGGCCATCATATTCAAAGCACTCTGCTCAGACCAAATTTTTGAGGCCTGGAGTCAGGAAGACCTTAGGCCTCATATACTTAATAGCTGTGTGACTCTGAGCTAGTCACTTAATCCTCTTTGCCTCAGTTTCCTCATATGTAAAATAATGATCTGGAGAAGGAAATGGCGGGCCACTGCAGTATCTTTGCCAAGAAAATTGCAAATTGGGTCGTAAATGATTGGATACAACTGAAACAACTTAACAACAACAGCTCCAAATTATTTAGGGTCCACCATATTTGTATGTTGCACTAGAGTGATGGAAGGTAGTTCTTACTATGTAAAGTTATAGGAGTATTTTCCTGTGGATTGACAACAACCTATTCTCTCCTACTCAACATACTGAGACATCCCTTTTGCTTTGGAATGGCCCATAATCCAATCACTTGATGTTTATTGCAAAGAATGAATAACTGCTGCTTGAATCCAATGCCCTTGTTCTCTTGGTACCTCCAGGGGAATTTTATAATTCAGAATTAATTAGACAACAAGAGAGAATGGGGGACCCATTTTGGCATAATGATTTATGCCCTGTTCAAGCTTATTCCATCTCTGCAGCAAAGGCTGAATAATTATACCGTTAATCCCAAGTTGGAGGAGAGCTGTTGTGATTGCCGCACATTTCTAATGCAAATAAAGAAAAATGTCACTTTTCCCCTCCAACTAATGCACTGAATGTAGATGCATAATAATAATAGTTTTATTTAT
Source organism: Trichosurus vulpecula (assembly GCF_011100635.1). Lineage (NCBI taxonomy): Eukaryota > Metazoa > Chordata > Mammalia > Diprotodontia > Phalangeridae > Trichosurus > Trichosurus vulpecula. Next base: position 257,569,088 of record NC_050580.1, on the reverse strand, counting down.
TTATGGGGCACTGATCCCCAAGAGCTCAGTAAAGTACTATTCAAGCAAAACAACAGCTTAACAAAACCAAAGAAAATGGCAAACTTTCACAATTGATTCTGAATCCAAAACCTGAACAAGGGGAAAAAAAGTGAGAAGAATGGAATGAAAGAATATGGAGGGTGGCTTGAAGAAAATGGGGGGCAGGTGAGCTTTTTATACTAGACTGTTTCTAGGGGCATGTTTTTGTTTATCTGTAGGCCTCAAAAATCAGTCTACACAGGTAGCTATTGGCAGACCTATGGCCAGGACTTATCCTTGTGAAGAATCAAAAATTTGACTTGGACATCATCTCTACCAATGGAGTTAAGGATAGTAGAGGAATTAGAAAGCCCTTCCCTTAGTTGGGAAGGGACAAGGGGAATTAGAAAGCCCCTGGAGTTCTTGGTGAGAAAAGAGTGCTTAGTCTCTCCAAGGATATAGCTATCCCATATACCTAATACAGAGTACCCCTCGTCCAAAATGAGGGGAGAATGAGGGGACAGATTAACTTCTTTATTCCCCCTTCTGTCCTCTCCTCTCCTCTTTTCTCCTCTCTCTCTCTCTCCTTTCCTTTTTCCTCTCTTTGCCTCCTCTTCTCTTTTTCTATCTCTTTCTCCTCATCTCCTCTTGTCTGTGTCTGCCTCTGCCTCTGTCTCTCTCTGTGTCTCCATCTCCATCTTCGACTCTCTATATCTCTCTCCCTCCTTCCCTCTCTCTCTCTCTCTCTCCCTCTCTCTCCATCTCTCTCCCTCCCTCCCTCTCTCTCTCTCTCTCTCTCTCTCTCTTTCCTTCTCTCTTAAGGTCCACTCTTACAAACAGGTTGACATCCCCAGAGGGAAGTTGACTAGTCCTCCCCTCCAGGTTCTAGGGGTGAAATCTCAGATGCCCCAGAACCCTAAAGGGTTGGAGGTTTCTACTATTATTGGTCATAAGCTCCTACCTAGTATTCCCTAATATCAATTAACCAGTTAACACCAATTAGCTTTTACAAAAAGATAATAACTTTGAAGGAATACCAAAAAGAAAAGTGTAAGGACATCTCCCAAACTGGGAGGTGCACTCTTGGCCTCTGCACTGACTCAGTCCCTGGGAGAGTGGACTCAAACATAAAGTGGTTGGTAAAGAATGTTCCGTCCTGGAACCTAGGGTCAAGGTAGTACTTCCTGGCACTGGGAGTCCTTTTCTTTCTTCTCATGTTCCCTACAAGTTCACTTCATGGTGTGGCATAGCAGATGAATGAATTGTTCCTGTAGGATGCTGATCTCAACTGCTGGGGCCATTCACTTGCTAGGCTGAATCGAGTAGGTCACTCATGACTGGGCTACTCACAAGACCTAGCTGCTGCGTCTGTCTGTCTCTGTCTCTATCTCTGTCTCTGTTTCTGTCTCTGTGTCTCTGTCTAGGTCTCTGTCTCTGTCTCTGCCTCTCTCTGTTTCTGTCTCTCCCTCTCTGCCTCTCTCTGTCTCTGTCTCTGCCTCCCTTTCATACCCCATAGAGACAGAGGCACAGACAGACTGACACTAGTTTCCTGCTGACCTTTTGAAGTTTACAAGGTTATAATCTTGTCTATTCTGACCATGGTACTTATTCACCTAAGAACAGGAAAGAACAAATGAAAGATTAAAAAAATAAAGGTATCATGGGTTTGCAGACACTTGGCGGCTGAGTGGGCAATAGAGCCTGATGTCCTTCCTCCACTTGGCGACTCACAGCAGTTCTTCCTCCTTACTGAAAGGCTGCCAAGGAAGAACAAAAAAAGTGGTGGAAAGGAGGGGTAAATCAATCTTCATGCACAAACTCAGTTTGACAGTGTCATTAGTCCTTCCAGGTCTGAAGCCAATTAGAAAACTCCTTGTCATACTCACCATCAGTCTCTCAGTCACTTAGGGAAATGGCCCCCTCAATTCCCACATATTGAATTGAAACTAACAAGGAATGTTATACACACTTTGAGGACTGGGTCCTCATTGGCCAGTCAATCCTCATTACATAGAATATTATTGCTAAATGCTTAAAATAATGGTTTATTTTCATGGACATAGGAATGAACATGGATACCACAACCTGCCACTTGCTACACCTTTTAATGGAGACCGAGTAGGAGTGCTTAGTAGGAAGGTTGTTATTTCCTGAGGAGTGAGGTCGGTTCAAGTAGTATGAGTGCTTTTCTCACAGCACCTTGGGAGTATTATTATTCTTATTTCATAGTGTGACAAGAATGTTACTAGTAGCTACTGTGGCTGTGTAAGACCAACAACACCAGCACACAGGAGGGCTGCCAGCACAGATCCTTTGATCTGCTTTCCTAAGGAAAGCAACTTTAAAGGGGTCAACAATCTTATTTTAATTAAACATGCATATATCGTTCACTTAGTTCAGGGGGAAATTCCAGCACCCTGAACTTCAGAGAGAATACAACAGAAATTACAAACAATTACATTTTATAAACAGAGCAAACAACACAAACCAAGCTATCTGTAGCAATACATAGTTATCAGAGAAGCACCAACATCTGGGCTTTCAAGCCGGGGTGCTCCTTAACAATGGCTATCCAGAGTCTAGTCTCGTCAAATCACTCAACACTCTTCCAGTGAGTGAGAGCCCCAAACAAAACACTAACCTCTGAGTTTACATGCCTCTTCAGGGTCAAAGAACATTACAACCATGCAACTCAAAACCATGTGATTGTTTCTTCAGGCATCACAACCATGGGACCCAAATCTATGTGTACTAGGCTTTTTTGTTTCTTAAACAGGTCATCAAAGACTCCCAGATTTAATCAAAGAAACAAAGGCACTTGATTACTTCAGTGCTCCAAAAGGGAAAACAGTAAAAATGTCCCACCTTAATTACCAATACAACAGATCTAATCATACCACTCTCTCAATATATTATAGCAGCTCCTTACCACCATAAAGATGAATTATAAATTATTCTGCTTAACTTTCGGCCTCACTGTATAGAACTTTCCCTCATGGCCTCTTTGACATAGCTAGCCTGACCTTCTCTCTGCTCCTCACATAAGAAACTCCACCTTTCGGGGGCAGAGCCAAGATGGTGGCTGGAAAGCAGAGACTAGTGTGAGCTCCCCACCAAGTCCCTCCAAAAACCTATAAAAATGGCTCTGAACCAATTCTAGAACTGCAGAACCCACAAAATAGCAGAGGGAAGCAGGGCTCCAGCCAGGACAGCCTGGATGGTCATGGGGTAAGGTCTATCCCACACAGAGCTGGGGGCAGAGCGGAGCGGAGCAGAGCCCAGAGTGGGCAGCATGGACCAACCAGACCAGGAGCTGGGCGGAGTGGACCCTAGCGACCTGAATCAGTGAGCTGCAGCAGTTACCAGACTTCTCAACACACAAACACCAAAGACAAAAGAGAAGGTTAGTGGGAAAAGCTGAGGGGAGTGGAAGGAGTTCGCGGTTCAGCCACCTCCCTGGGGGCAGCGGAGGTGGGGCAGCTTCAGAACTACAGCTGCAGTTGCTTCCAGCCCCAGGCCCACCTGGTGGGAGGAATTAAGTGGCAGATCAGAGCAGGAGTGAAGAGCCTGCTGAAGATCTAAGTCCAGTCTGGGTTGGGGGTTCTTGGGGAAGGAGGAGTGCTGGTGTGGCAGAGCTGGCGCATCCCCCCAAGCTTGGAACATAGTACTGTCTGCTCTACAAGCAGTCATACCCCAATGAAAAACTCAAGGGTCAAGTAAGTTGGCTGGGAACATGGCCAGGCAGCAAAAACGCACCCAGATTCAGTCTCAGACTTTGGAATCTTTCTTTGGTGACAAAGGAGACCAAAACATACAACCAGAAGAAGTCAACAAACTCATAGAGCCTACAACAAAAGCCTCCAAGAAAAACATGAACTGGTCTCAGGCCACGGAAGAGCTCAAAAAGGATTTGGAAAAGAAAGTTGGAGAAGTAGAGGAAAAATTGGGAAGAGAAATGAGAAGGATGCGAGAAAACCATGAAAAACAAGTCAATGATTTGCTAAAGGAGACCCAAAAAAAATACTGAAAAATACACTGAAGAAAACAACACCTTAAAAAATAGACTAACTCAAATGGCAAAATAGCTCCAAAATGCCAATGAGGAGAAGAATGCCTTGAAAGGCAGCATTAGTCAAATGGAAAAGGAGGTCCAAAAGACCACTGAAGAAAATACTACTTTAAAAATTAGATTGGAGCAAGTGGAAGCTAGTGACTTTATGAGAAATTGAGATATTATAAAACAGAACCAAAGGAATGAAAAAGTGGAAGACGATGTGAAATATCTCATTGGAAAAACCACTGACCTGGAAAATAGATCCAGGAGAGATAATTTAAAAATTATTGGACTACCTGAAAGCCATTATCAAAAAAAGAGCCTAGATATCATCTTTCAAGAACTTATCAAGGATAACTGCCCTCATATTCTAGAGCCACAGGGCAAAATAGAAATTGAAAGAATCCACAGATCACCTCCTCAAATAGATCCCAAAAAGAAATCTCCTAGGAATGTTGTTGCCAAATTCCAGAGCTCCCAGATCAAGGAGAAAATACTGCAAGCAGCCAGAAAGAAACAATTTGAGTATTGTGGAAACACAATCAGAATAATACAAGATCTAGCAGCTTCTACATTAAGAGATCGAAGGACTTGGATTACGATATTCCAGAGGTCAATGGAGCTAGGATTAAAACCAAGAATCACCTACCCAGCAAAACTGAGTATTATGCTCCAAGGCAAAATATGGACTTTCAATAAAATAGCGGACATTCATGCTTTCTCAGTGAAAAGACCAGAGCTGAATAGAAAATTTGACTTTCAAACACAAGAATCAAGAGAAGCATGAAAAGGTAAACAAGAAAAAGAACAAGAAAAAGAAATTGCAAGAATTTACTAAAGTTGAACTGTCTTGTTTACATTCCTACATGGAAAGATGATGTGTTTGATTCATGAGACATCAATATTAGGGTAGCTGAAGGTAATATGCATTTATATATATGTGTGTATATATATGTATGTATATATACATACATATATATGTATAGAGAAAGAGAGAGAGAGAGAGAGAGAGAGAGAGGGAGAGAGAGAGAGAGAGAGAGAGAGAAAGTGCACAGGGTGAGTTGAAGATGAAGGGAAGATATCTAAAAGAAATAAAAACAAATTAAGGGATGAGAGAGGAATATATTGAGAGAGGGAGAAAGGGAGAGATAGAATGGGGTAAATTATCTTGCATAAAAGTGGCAAGAAAAAGCAGTTCTGTAGGAAGAGAAGAGAAGGCACGTGAGAGGGAATGAGCGAATCTTGCTCTCATCAGATTTGACCTGAGGAGGGAATACCATACATGCTCAGTTGGGTATCTTACCCCACAGGAAAAAAGGAGGAAGAAGATAAAAAAGGGGGGATGATAGAAGGGAGGGCAGATGGGGGTGGAGGTAATCAAAAACAAACACTTTTGAAAGGGGACAGGGTCAAGGGAGAAAATTGGATAAAGTGGGATAGGTTAGGAAGGAGCAAAATATAGTTAGTCTTTCACAACATGAGTATTGTGGAAGGGTTATACATAATGATATGTATGTGGCCTATTTTGAATTGCTTGACTTCTTAGGGAGGGTGGGTGGGAAGGGAAGAGAGGAGAGAATTTGGAACTCAAAGTTTTAAAAACAGATGTTCTAAAACAAAAAAAAAAGTTTTTGCATGCAACTAGGAAATAAGATACAGAGGAAATGGGGCATAGAAATTTATCTTGCCCTACAAGAAAGGAAGGGAAAAGGGGATGGGAGGGGAGTGGGGTGACATAAGGGAGGGCTGAATGGGGAACAGGGCAACTAGAATATATGCCATCTTGGAGTGGGGGAGAGGGTAGAAATGGGTAGAAAATTTGTAACTCAAACTCTTGTGAAAATCAATGCTGAAAACTAAATATATTAAATAAATCAAAAAAAAAGAAACTCCATCTTTGTGTGTTTTGTTTTTGCTTTGGCTACTCTCCATGCTTGGAGTGTGCTTCCTCCACATCTTTGCCTTTTAGCATCCCTTTTTTCCTTTAATACACAGCTCAGGTACCACCTTCCATGTGAAAATTCTCCTCATCTCTATAACTGAGAGTGCGCTCTTGCCTACACTGATTTCATTTGAATTTGTCCTCTTTCCATTTATCGGGTACCCATTTGTATGCATACTTACCTCTTGCTTCCGTGTTAGACTGTAAGTTTCTCACAAGTAGGGATTATTTAATTCTTTGTATTTGTAACCCCAATGCTTGGCATGGTGTCTGATACATAACAGATGCTTAGAAAGTTCTTGTCGACTGATTGAATGTTTGTTGACTAACTGATACAAATGAAGACAGTCTCCAGTGCATGAGATTACCAAAAGTCTGCATAGAGAGAAAGAAGGGAAGGGAGCTAGAGACAAACTGGAGGCATATGCTTAGAGATTGGAAAAAGCAAGTGGAACCAAATGGGAGCTGTCATAGAGGCAGCAGCATGGAGGAGAGAAGAGCGTTATAGAAGTCAAGGAAGATGAGAGAAAATCAGGAAAGAAGAGAATGTTAACAGTGTCAAGTGCTCCAGGAATGAAGTGAATGAAGACTGAGAATGGGCCACTGGGTTCGCCAATTAGGCAGTTGCTGATGAATTTGGAGAGAGCAGTTTCCATGGCATGGTGAAGATGAAAGGCAGATAACAAAGGCTGAAGTTGGCAGTGAGAAAGCAGACAAGGTGAATGTAGGTTGTTTTCTAAGTTTAGTAGTAAAAGAAAGATTAGAAATAGGAGGAGAAGTTGAGGGCATAAATGTTTGAGGGGAAATTTTATTTATTTTGATATCATTTCTTCCTATGGATAATTTGAGCATGTTTGTATGCAGAAATAAAGCCACCAGTAGAAAGGAAATGCAGCAGATGAAAGAGATCTAGGGGACTTAGTAGGCCTATATTCCAAAGAAATCAAAAAAGAGAAAAGGACCTATATGGTGGACAAAAGCTGGAAAATAAGGAAGGATCCTCTTATTGGGGGGAATGGCTAAACACACTGTGATTTGTCCTGGAATGTTATTGTACCACAAGAAGTAGTGAAATTAATAATTCCAGGGGAATCTGAGAAGACCTTCCTGAGCTGATACAGACTAAGTGAGACAATTTCACAATGATAGCATTGTAGAGAAAATCACTTTGAAAGAGTTCAGCACACTGATCAACACGATAAACCAAGAGTCCAAGAGAATGAAGAAGAAACCTGCTGCTTACCTTCTGACAGAGGGAAGGTCAATTAAAAAGGCAGACAGAGATGTGCACTTTCAGGCATGCCTAAAGTGAAATTTCATTTTATTGGACTATGCAGCTACATATCAAGGGCCTTTTTCTTAGAAATTTGCTCAGTGGGGAAAGGGTGGTAGGGGAAACACATTAATTTTTTTAAAATATTATTTAATTGAAAAAATAAATAAAACATCAATAAAAAGGAAGTACAGCCAGAAGCCTCACTGACACTGTTAAAAATATTCCATAACATTTTCAATCCTAAATAGATAATAGATTTGAACATAAAAGAACAGCTAGGTGACACAGGGTGAATAGAGTGCCAGGCCTGGAGTTAGGAGGACTCATTTTTTTGAGTTCAAATCTGTGTGACCCTTGGCAAGTCACTTAACCCTGTTTGCCACAGTTTCTTCATCTGTAAAACGAGCTGGAGAAAGAAATGACAAATCACTACAGTGTCTTTGCCAGGAACAACCCAAATGGCATCAGGAAGAGTCATCCACTACTATAAAGACTGAGCAGGAAACTGAAAGTAGAGCTTTCCTTGGTGGCAGGGATTGTTTAATTTTTAATCTTTGTATCCCCCAGTGTCTAGTACAGTGCCTATAGGGAACATAGGTTAATAAATATACATAATTTAAAAAGGTCGTATGTGTGTTGGATAGAGTAAGGCCTTGCAGAAAATATAAATGGTAGTAAGGTAAAGGGTACAGGTAAAAGGGTTAGCCTTGGTAAGAAAGAGGGCTGAGATTATGAAAGACATCAAAAGGCTGAAAAACCTACTATGTATAGTTTACTTCTGTGCTAAATGCTGTCAGTTCACTGAGTTGTGTGAAACACAGCCCTCTGCTTGAAGGGGTTTCCATCCTAGGACCCTGCCCTTCCTCCCTCTCCCAGGACCTCACATCCTGCAGGCAAAGATGATTAGCAGTGACTCACTGAGGTTGTGGTTGAAATTTTGGTTCTTTGAACATTTCTGTTTTCTGTAAACTTTGGCATATATGATCTAGCTGGAAAGGCTGTGAGGTCACTTCAGCACATCCTCTCTTTCCCCTTGTAGTTGCTATAAATTCTGGGGATTTGGGGGTAAAAGCAGTACTTGCTTTGTATTCCTTCTCTGGCAAGATGTATTTCCTATTCCCCCTCTTGCTGGCCTTCCTTCAAGCTGCTGTTACGAGAGCTGGTGAGTTCCATTTCCCATTCTAAAGAGTTTGAGTTTGGCCAAGAAAGCCTTTATCCTTCCTCTGCTAAGTACCTAATCCTCCCAGCCCTCCTATAGATCCTTGTCCTTAAAACTGTTCACTGAGGAGTTCTGGTCTTGGACCATTCCCAGGGGCATGCTGACCTCACCTCAGATAAAAAGTAAGGACTATTAGGAGAGGATTTTCCAAAGGTCTTTGATTCTTTGTCTGCCTAAAGAAATTGGTCTTGTCATTTTAATCTTTGGGTACTTGAAGTAGTGTTGGTCTCGAGAAAACATTGGCCTCACCTATTTGGGGGGATTGGGAAAGAAGGGGTCTGCGGAGGGAACATAATACCCAGAACAGCCAGAGGACCCAGAAGTCCAGCATCTTTGGCCCTTGGCATCTCCTAGTGAACTTGTCATTCTACCTCCTATCCCTTTTCTAAGCCTTCTCCAAGCCCTAGATCGTCTGCCTCTCTTGTTGCAGCTTTCTGGAGAGACCAGAAAAATGAGGACAGTGTCTCCTCTAAGACTCACAATGGAGTTTCTTCTATAGGGGAGATCATTGGAGGCTGGGAGGCAAAGCCCCATTCCCGGCCATACATGGCAAATCTGAAGTACTGGGATGAAAATGGAACAGAATATAGGTGTGGTGCTTTCCTTGTTCGAGAGGATTTTTTGCTGACAGCAGCTCACTGCTGGGGAAGGTGAGTCATCAGATTAGGATCCCTACCCTTTGCCTTTGACAGCCTTGCAGGCTCTGAATGGGGACAGCAGGTTGTCCAGGAGAGATCCTACAAGGTGTGCTTCCCTTACCCCACCCAAATCCCTATTCCCCTCACAAAAAAGGAACCTCATGAGCTCTGCAGAGTTAACCTGGCAACTTCACAATATTCTGTAGCTCTGACATGAGGCACTTATGGATACAGTCAGCTTTATATGGAACCTGGATGGATACAGTCAGCTCTGTATTGAGGCTAAAAAGGTCATCCATTATGTGTGGTGTCCTAAAGACTGGGAAGGATCCTACTGTTAATGAAATCTTTCCTACTGGGGGGGCAGAGGTGGGGCAAGGAAGGGAATAAGTATTTATAAAGCAACTACTGTGTGCTGGGAACTGTAAGTACTTTATAATATTAGCTCATTTGATCCTTACAACAGCCCTGTGTGAAGTAGATTATCCTGTTATTACCCCCATTTTTATAGCTGACAAAAATGAGGCAGACTTGTCCAGGGTCACACAGCTAGTAAATGTCGAAGGTCCAATGTGAACTAGAGTTTTCCTGACTCCAGGCCCAGCACTCTGTCCACTGTATGACTGAGCTGCCTGGCTGACTAGATTTCTATAGAGCATGAAATTCCCATTAAATCCACCTCTTTGGATTTGGACTCTACCTTTTGACTGAAAATGTGTGGCCCAGAGGGGTAACTCATCACCCCCTTGGTCTAGGCTCACAACCAGGTAGTTTATTGCTGAGGAAGGAGAAACCAAGAGCAAGGAGGACTCTGCCTGGTAAAAGCAGGTCCGGATCTGCCTCTAACTCTTTTGTGGAGGCTTCTGGGAGCAGCATCCAGTTTTGTGATGTAACAGTTAAAATTTGACAACTTCCAAACTTTTTCTAGGGCCATCCATGACCCTGAGAGCCACTGAACCTGCGAAGCTGCTCAGAGATACCACTAAGGGGAAGGACATGCAGTAATGCAACTTCAGTCCTTCCTCTCTTGGACCTCTTTCACTTTGGTGGTGGCATCTGCCAGGTCTCTCTTTCTCTGCCTGAGTCTGTGCTGGGGGCTCAAGGATCATGGGATCATAGATGATCTCTCTAGAACTGGAAGGAACCTCAGTGAGAATGAAGAGGAAACATGCCACCTACCTTAAAAATGCAGAGAGACATGTGCACTTTCAGGCATGGCTAAAGTGAAATTTCATTTCACTGGGCTATGCAGCTACATATCAAAGGCCTTTTTCTTTTTGAAATTTGCTCAGTGGGGAAAGGGTGGTAGTCCCCCTAGTCTAAGCTCCTCCTTTGTCAGATGAAGAACCTGGTGCCCAGAGAAGTTTATTGACTTGACCAAAGTCAGGAAGCAGTAGAATTGGAGTGAACATTGACATGCTTTGAGTACAAATATGGCCTTCTTTTCACATCACTGGGCTGCTGCCTCTCTGAGAACTTTCTAGGAATTTCACATCTGTGACTCTCCTTCCTTTCTCTTCTTTGTAGTAAAATGAGCATCCTTCTGGGAGCACACAACATCCAGAAGCCAGAAAAGACCCAGCAGTGCATTCCTGTGCTCAAAGCTATTCCCCACCAACTATACAACCGCTGGACCTTCAAAAATGACATTATGTTGGTGAAGGTACTGTGCCCTCCATGATTTATAGCCTTTTGGTCACCTGGAGTAAAAGCTTCTTAGATTTTTAATTAGAGAAAGCCTTCTTTCTACCCCTTCTAACTTCATTTGTTTCTTTATTCAGCCCTCAAGAAGGGCGTGGTTCTAGTGGTTTCCTAGGACTGGATGACCGGGAGGTGAGAAGAAAGAGGAGACCACTGACTGGCTCTGTGTGCTCTCTTGGGGAGAGGGGTGAGGAGAGCTAGAATCTCTTTCTTTTCTGTGACAGCTGGCGAAGAAGGCCAAGTTGAATAGAGCTGTGAATCTCTTGGCCTTACCCCAGAAGAAGGACAAGGTGAGGCCTGGAAAGAGATGTCTTGTGGCAGGTTGGGGGAGTACAACAACACCTGAAAAGAACTATCCAGACACACTGCAGGAGGTGGAGCTAAAAGTGAGAAAGGAGCGTGAGTGCATGGACAAATATGGCTCAAAGTATTATGGTTCTACCCAGATGTGCGCTGGAGATCCTGGAGACAAAAAGGCTTCTTTTCGGGTACTTTAATGTCACTACTATTTTGTAAACTGTGTTGAATCCACTTGGGAGAGCTCAGAATCTAAAGTACAAAAGTATTTCCCTGGGAAATGGGATGATCCGCCATATTCCAGTTTCCAAAAACAATTGGGAAGCTACATGGTGTAGCTGATGGAGTGCAGCACCTGGAGTAAGAAGATTCAAGCTCAGACACTTCATAGCAATAAGACATTGAGAGAGTCACTTAATCTCTCCTAGCCTCAGTTTCTTCATCTGTAATATGGGGATAATGATAGCACCTGTCTCCTAGGATCATTGTGGGGACAAAATGAGAGATTTACAAAGGGTTTGGGGAACCTCCAGTTGCTGTTCTTGTCATATACATCATTATTATTGTAGTTACCCTTCTTCCCTTGAACACACAGTTGTAGAAATGTACATATTGGGAAGAATGGGAGGTTGCCTTAGTGCAACTTCATGTGAAGTAACTTTTGGGAAGAGTGAGATAGATTAGTGGCTTCCTTATAAATTGAAAGGGGCAACAGGAGGACTGGGAGATGCATGCTTTGATCTCAGGTCCCTCCAAATCTAGTGGAGGTCCCTCAGTACCTTGGTTCTTCTTTGGATATGGGAAGAACTAATGGGTGAGGAAGGAGGGTCTCAGAATAACTGTCCATCTTCTTTGTCTTTTAGGGGGACTCTGGAGGTCCTCTCGTGTGTGATAGAGTGGCCCAGGGCATCGTCTCCTTTGGTCGGAGTAATGGCAAAAACCCTCCTGTTTATACTCGGATCTCCAGCTTTTTACCATGGATCAAGAAAACAATGAACTCTCATGAGTACTAGGCATCAGGTGACACCCTGCTCTCAAAACTGGATTCTTTCTCTCTGGGGACACCGTGCCCTAAAGTGGCCCCTGGATACAGGACCTAAAGTAAAGAGGAGAACTTTGTCCTAATAAACCTAGCTGCTAATTGGCAGTTGGAGTCATTCCTTTTTTTTTATCATCTCTGCCTCTATAACCCCTTACTCCCTGTTCACATAGGTATGAAACAATATGGCTTGAAAAAATCTTAGAAATCAGATGATCTAAGTCTTTTGTATTAAAGTAGCTGAAATAGAGCCCTTTGTGGTAACGCATCTTGTCATTAATGTGAGGAAAAAGTTCAGCACTAGGGGTAGAGACTTGGAGAAACTTCATCTTTCCAGTGACAAAAGAAATCCTGCCAAGTTTTTGACTAGGTCCTGTCAACAGTCAAGTTCATTGGGCACATGACTGTCAGTCATCTACCCCCTCACCCCCCACTGCTATTACCAGGACACTTTACGTGGGAGCTTGATTCAATTATGATATGCCACTCATATGGCTGTCATTCACTTATCAGGAAGGGGAAGGAAGGGTAGGGAAGGAAAGAGAAGGGAAGGGAAGGGTAGGGAAGGGGAGGAGTGGGAAGGGGAGGGGAGGGGAGTGGATGGAAATAACACAAATCAGCAGACAGGCTTCTAGCTGTATGTCCAAGACATTACATACATAGTTACCAGAAAGAGAGGTCCAAAACTCTGGGCTTTTCAAAGCCGGGGGGCTCCAACGGCTACCCAGAATCTCATCTGGTCAAATCACATGACACTCTTCCAGTGAGTGCGCTCCAAGCAAAACGTTAACCTCAGAGTATATATACACTTTTTCAGGGTCAGAAGGGGTCACAACCATGCCACTCAAAGTCATGTGATTTAGACTTTCTTGCGACTTAAGCAGGTCATCAAAGACTCCTGATTTAATCAAAGACTCTTGATTGAAACAAAGGCAGGACTCAAAGGCCTTTGATTACCTTAGTGCTGAGAAGCACTCCAAAACAAAAGACAACAAAAAAGTGCCACCCTGCTTGCCATTACATATTGTTGTAAAGTTCTGTTGACACCAATTGCCTCATTGACCTACGTAATGGATAAGAAAGATCTTGGGGCCAAAAGTAATGGTAAATTTGAATATCTTCCCCATCCGTTAATAGGCCTATTGACCCTGCTTATGTTACAGGAAGCCTAAGTCACATGTGGTGGGAGGAGCTTGCTGAATGAGTGGAACAGGAAGCGTAGAGCAGGAAATGCTCAGAGTAGTTAGAAAAGCATGAGGAAGGGATATAGGCAAGGAGTCAGATAGGATTTGTGAGTGTGTTTGTGGGAAGGCCCCAACAGGTGGAAGGCTCTGTGATGGGGTGTCTCCCTGCTGTGATAACACGTATTAACTTCTTTGGTGCTTGGATGGATTGGACTTAATGATTTTGGGATTGGGCTTTCTGATGTCTGAATAAATGTTTTACTTCTGCCTTCTATATGGAGAATCCATTATATTTTGTTATTCAGAACCACGCTGGCATACTCATAACAATAACAACCATTGTGAATATTGCCTTGGTGATAGACTTCTGGAACTAACTCTGAAAAACAGAGTAATTGGAAGGAATAAAAGTCTTCCTTGCAGAAGAGTTGGGGAGATGAGGCTAAAGATGGCTGTTCTCTTTCCCTTGTAGCCACACACAACTATAGCCCCTTGCTATAGGTGGTCCCCCTCTCCACTTAAGACATCATATCCTTACATGCTTTGTCCACAGGAATATAATTTCAGTTGCCAATATTTTGTAAGATATTTTGGGACTTGGGGACTAGATTTATTTTTGTATTACTGATTTTATTTAATATTTTAGTTTTCAACATTGATTTTCACAAGATTTTGAGTTACAAATTTTCTCCCCATTTCTACCCTCCCCTCTATTTCCAAGATGGTATATATTCTGATTGCATGTTATTTCCTCCTCAAGTTGAATCTGATGAGAGCAAGATTCACTCATTCCCACTCACCTGACCCCTCCTCCCTTCCAATAGAACTGCTTTTTCTTGCCATTTTCATGCAAGATAATTTACCCTGTTCTATCTCTCCCTTTCTCCCTCTCCCAATATATTCCTCTCTCACCCCTTAAATTTATTTCATTTTTTAGATATCATCCCTTCATATTCAACTCATCCTGTGCCCTCTGTCTATATTCCCTTCAACTCCCCTAAAACTGAGAAAGGTTGCATGAATTACACACATCATCTTTCCATGTAGGAATGTAAACATAAAGTTCAACTTTAGTAAGTCCCTTATGAATTCTCTTTCTTGTTTACCTTTTCATGCTTCTCTTGATTCTTGTATTGGAAAGTCAAATTTTCTGTTCAGCTCTGGTCTTTTCATTGAGAAAGCTTGAGAGTCCTGTATTTTATTGAAAATCCATATTTTGCGTTGGAGCATTATACTCAGTTTTGCTGGGTAGGTGATTCTTGGTTTTAATACTAGCTCCTTTGATCTCCAGAATATTATATTCCAAGCCCTTTGATCCCTTAATGTAGAAGCTGCTAGATCTTGTGTTATTCTGATTGTGTTTCCACAATATTCAAATGGTTTCTTTCTGGCTGCTTGTAGTATTTTCTCCTTGACCTGGAAACCCTGGAATTTGGCAACAATATTCCTAGGTGTTTCTTTTTGGGATCTTTTTCAAGAGGTGATCAGTGGATTCTTTCAATTTCTATTTTACCCTCTGGCTCTAGAATATCAAGGCAGTTTTCCTTGTTAATATCTTGATGATATCTAGGCTCTTTTTTCGATCATGGCTTTCTGGTAGACCAATAATTTTTAAATTATCTCTCCTGGATCTATTCTACAGGTCAGTGGTCATTCCAATGAGATATTTCACATTGTCTTCCATTTTTTTCA
This sequence comes from Trichosurus vulpecula, assembly GCF_011100635.1. Taxonomy (NCBI): domain Eukaryota; kingdom Metazoa; phylum Chordata; class Mammalia; order Diprotodontia; family Phalangeridae; genus Trichosurus; species Trichosurus vulpecula. Next base: position 257,554,046 of record NC_050580.1, on the reverse strand, counting down.
TTTCTTTGGTACTGTTTTATAACATCTTGGTTTATTATAAAGTCACTAGCTTGTACTTGCTCCAATCTAATTGTTAAGGTAGTATTTTCTTCAGTGGTCTTTTGGACCTCCTTTTCCTTTTGGCTAATTCTGCCTTTCAAGGCATTCTTCTCTTCATTGGCTTTTTGGAGCTCTTTTGACATTTGGGTTAGTCTATTCTTTAAGGTGTTATTTTCTTCAGTGTTTTTTGGGATCTCCTTTAGCAAGTCATTGACTTGTTTTTCATGGTTTTCTCGCATCACTCTCATTTCTCTTCCCAATTTTTCCCCTACTTCTCTTACCTGCTTTTCCAAATCCTTTTTGAGCTCTTCCATGGCCTGAGACCAATTTGCGTTTTTCTTGGAGGCTTTTGATGTAGACTCTTTGACTTTGTTGACTTCTTCTGTCTGTATGTTTTGGTTTTCCTGGTCACCAAAAAAGGAATCTAGAGTTTGAGTTTGAGTCTGAGTTTGAGTCTGAGTTTGTTTTTGCTGCCTGTTCATGTTCCCAGCCAACTACTTGACCCTTGAGCTTTTTATCATGGTATGAATGCTTGTAGAGTAGAGAGTACTTTGCCCCAAGCTTTAGGGTCCAAGCGCTGCTGTTTTCAGAGCTACTTCTACTCCACTGTCACTGCAGGCTCTGTCACAGCAGCACTCCTCCTCCCCCAAGAACTGTCAACCAGGACTGCAATACGGATTCAAGCAGGGCACAGCAAGGCAATCTGCCTTTGTGCCCACAAGGCAGTCCTTGTACTCCCAGTCTGATCTGCTGCTAGATTACTCCCACCATGTAAGCCAGGGACTCAGGAAGCCGCTGATGCTGGTGCTCTGGAGGCAGCCTCAGGAGCTTCCTGGTGCTGCTACCACTGCCAGAGCTGCGCCACTTCCTCCACCCCCAGAGCTGGCGGCCAGACTGCTCTGAACTCAATCCCGCAGTTTCCCCCTAACCTGCTCTTCGGCGTTTGTGGGTTGAGAAGTCTGGTAACTGCCACAGCTCACTGATTCATGGCCCCAGGGCCTGTTACAGCTGGCTGACTCAGGGTCTGGTCTGTCCCAGTGCGGCCCACAATGGGCTGCCCTCTGCTCTCAGCACTGTGAGATAGACTCTTCCTAGAGACCATCCAAGCTCTCCTGGGCTGGAGACCTGTTTCCCTCTGCTATTACGTGGGTTCTGCAGATGCAGAATTTGTTCAGAGTCATTTTTTACAGGTGTTTGGAGGGATTTGGGAGGGAACCTTAAGCAAGTCCCTGCTTTCCAGCATCCATCTTGGCTCCACCCCCTAGATTTTTTCCTAAAAGCTAAAAGCTACTTTTTGTCCTGTGCAATTTTTATTTAGGATTCCTTAAAATATAGTTCTGATAAAATAGGCTGTAAAAAATATTTTTTTAACAAAGTCCAGTGATTCTCTGGATCAACCTGTTGTGTTTCAAATGAAGCTACCTGAGTATGTCTTTAAAGTCAAATCACTCTGGTTTTCACTGAATGGTTGATAATAGCCCCCAGCCTGGTTCATTTTTTAGATTTTGATGGCTTAGAATGGAATATAAGTAGCAATTGTTTTTGGTTCTGGGCAGAAACTTTGAGGGTCTTCTCCTCTCAGACTATTTTTGTGAAGGCAAATTAGTCCATATTCTGTCGCAATTCTTACCTAGCCCTTAGCCATTGAAAGGGTGCTGCCTTAGACAAACTGAGGCCTGAGGAAGACCTTAACTTAGAAAGGGCAAGGTCTCCTATTACAGTTAAGGACATCTCCAGTCATCTTAACTTTTGTCTTGCTACCAGACTTCGATGACTCTGGGGGAAGAGAATGAAGCTCATGACGTTTACTGCTCTGTCTCACTTAAATCTAATTCACAGGGAAGTCAAAACATCAACCTCATGATGTTATTGGTCCTTTTCAAGAATGAAGGACAAATGAATAGAATGAGGTATATAATATTCTGTAATTGTAATAGAATCAAACTAGAATTTGGGATAAAGTGTGCATTATGATTTATACAAAAAGAGAAAAAAAGCAAAATAGATCAATTTCTATTCATGAAAATGCACTTAAAATAGGATAGAAACAATTATACCAACAAGGAAAAGGAAAAAGAAAGAAGCTGATATTATCGAAGATTACGCCCTTCCCTCTTAAATAAAAAGGAAGGTAATCATGAAAGCAATAAAAATTGTCTTATTCACTACTTAATAGTGCTGGGAATAGATTTAGGTTAACATTTTTAAAAATACATAATGTAGAGATCAATGAGAAAAAGTAACACAACAAATTAAATTTATAATTTGTAATAATCAATGTGAATAATATGAAATCTCAGTAAAAAATGAGTTGCAGAACATATTAAGAAGCAAAATCCATCACATACTGCTTTTGGGAAAAAATTTTGAATATAAATGCACATTTTATTTTTTGCAATTACATGTGAAAATAATTTTTACCATTAGTTTTTTTTAATTTTTAATTCCAAATTATCTTCCTCACATCCTCCCCTCATGCCTCCTTGAGAAGGCAAGCAATTTGATATAGATTATACATTTGCAGTCATGCAAAAGATATGTTTAAATGTTGTTTATGTTGTTTTAAAATGTTATAAAAAATTTAAAATTGAAATTTAAAAAAATCTTTAAATTTTAAAAAAATTTAAAAATTAAAAATGTTTAAAAAAACCCACAGACCCTCTCCCCAAAATTGAAGAAAAAAATAAAGTTAAAAAAAGTATACTTCAATCTATATCCAGACTTCATCAATTCTTTCTCAGGAGGTGGATAGCATTTTTCATCATACATCCCTCAGAATTGTCTTAGATCCTTGTATTGCTTAGGGTAGTTAAGCCATTCATAGTTGATCATTGTAGAATATTGCTGTTACTATGTGTATAATGTTCTCTTGGTTCTGCTGTCTTCACTTTGCATCAGTACGTATAAGTCTTCCCAGTTTCAGATAAAAACTTTCTTGCTCATTTCTTGTAGAACAAAAGTATTCAATCACAATCACATACCATAACTTGCTCAGCCATTCCCAGATTGTTTTGCATTCCCTTAATTTCCAATTCCTTGCCACCACAAAAGAGCTACTATAAATATTTTTGTATATAGATGTCCTTTTTCTTTAAAAAAAATCTCTATGGGATGCAGACCTAGTAGTGGTATTGCTAGGTCAAAGAGCCTGAAGAGTTTCATAGTACTTTGGGCATAGTTTCAAATTGCTCTCGAGAATGATTATATTTGTTCACTACTCCACAGAAAGTGCCTAATTTTCCCACATCCCCTCAAACATTTGTCATTTTCCTTTTCTGTCATATTAGCCAATCTGACAGGTTTGAGGTGGTACCTCAGATTTGTTTTGATTTGCATTTCTCTAATCAATGGTGATTTAGAGCATTTTTTCATGTGACTATAGAGAGTTTTGATTTTTTCTTCTGAAAACTACCTATTCATATCCTTTGACTATTTGTCAACTGGGGAGTGACTCATATTTTTGTAAATTTGACTCAGTTCTCTATATACTTGAGAAATGAGGCATTTATCAGAGAAACTTGCTGTAAAAAATAATTTTCCCCAGGTTCTGCTTTCCTTGTAATCTTGGCTGAATTGATTTTGTTTGTGTAAAATATTTTAAATTTAATATAACCAAAATTATCCATTTTATATCCTACAGTGCTGTCTCCTATTTTGTCATCATTTCTTCCCTTATCCATAGAATTGACAGATAAAATATTCCATGCTTCTCTAATTTTCTTATGTTATCACCATTTATGCCTAAATCATGTATACATTTGGATCTTATTTTGGTCTGTGGTGTGAGATGCTGGTCTATACCAAGTTTCTGTCAAACTGCTTTCCAATTTTCCCAGTAATTTTTGTCAAATAGTGAGTTCTTGTCCCAAAAGTTTGTACTTTGCATTTATCAAACACTAGATTACTATGGTCACTTACTACTGTGCATTGTGTATATAAAATTTTATTGCAAGACTATTTAACTTAACCAAATGTTGAGGTTTATTTATAATATACCATACAACCATACATACATACCATTCCAGTTAAAAATAAGCTACAGTGACAATATCCAAGGAACTCAGTTAAAAATGTTGAATGAAACAAATAAGGACACTCCATAATTGGTGTTAAGGAAGAATGAAAAAAAAAAATTTTCCATCCAATACCCACAAAACAGGTTGACAGGCAAACTCACAAAAACCATATATTTTAATGCGTATTTTCAAAGAATGACTTTAATTCTACAGGAAATAATAGTCCCTCAGGACTATCATATATTATCAAGAATCCTTATATCATATATTATGTAAGATAAAACTAAAGGACCAAAAAGAGAAATTATGCCAATGTCTATTAGCCATTCCTCTCATGCTGTTACTTTATCTGTGACTACCCTGATAGGCCTAAATGAGAACGATGCTTTCTTCTTTCTTATTATCATATGCTTAAATGGCTTCCACACTTTAACATTGTACATTACCAACATAAATGCCACAAAAATGATTCCCCCCAGAACTACAGCTGTTGTAGCAGCAATAAGAATTCTTCCTGGAAATGGAAGTGGCACATCATCTACATAAATCTGAAACAGAAAGAAAAGATCTTTAAGATCACTAACCCTAATTACTACCTGACATAATAATAACAGAGGATAATGATAGCTTTATGTTCTTGGGTTTTTTAATAGATCTTTACATGCAATCTCATTTGAGCTTCAAGCAACCCTGTGGAGAGACTTTAGGTATATTTGTCTATAATATTACCCCTAGGTTCCTACAATCCTCTCTGCTACACAAGGACTGTAAGGGACAAGGCTATATAGAAGGGACAAGATTTGTGCTTTCTGGCCTCTTCTTGAGTCTATACATAGGCTGTACCTGGTGGCTGAGAGATCTGGAAGCAGGACCAGGCAGCAGGTGATGACCAGGTACCATTCTAGGTGTTGGAGTGCCCAGTCTATAAGGAAGGCAATGATTCTCTCCACATTTCCCTATTCATGAGGGAAAGGAATGAAATCTTATTCTCTCCATCTTTTCCCTTTGAGGAGTCTTGTGCATACTGCAGATAAACGGGAGTAGGGAGGAATTTTCTATCCAAAGGGAAGCTCAGGAAGAGAAGGGAGCTAGAGAGGGAGGGAGAGAGATTGCAAGACTATTTTGCCAATAGTAGTTTTGCCAGTTTTATCTTTTTTTCTGATGTACCATACAGCAGCAATGATTATATCTTAGTGTTTGGATCAATACTGATACAGAGAGAAAAGTAAAAAAATGTACTATATAAGGTGGGGTAGAAGTAGTACCAAAATGCAGTAATTTCCATTTTTTGTATTGAATCCTGGACTAGGATTTGGAGCATCAGTAGTACCTCTGAGCCAAATTTCTTTGCACAGCTCTCTCTCAAGCCCAATTCACTCACAAGTCAAGATATCACCCTCATGATACCATTGGTCCTCTTCAACAACAAACAACCTACCACCAACCACAACAAAATCAGTCAAACATAAAACTGGACCCATTAGTAGAAGAGCAGGTCAGTCATTTGCGACCTTAGTCTGCCTTCTTGTGTGTCTTTTCCCTCAAACCCTCCCCACTTCTGAACTTCCCTATCACTGCAAAGGGAACTATCATCATTCCAGATTCTCAGGGCTCTTCTGGTAAGTCTCAGTTCACATATTACTGAAGCCTACCTTGAAGGGTCTTAAGCATAAACTTGATGGTATATGAAATGAGCACAATTATTCAGTAATTTGAACATCCTTTGGTATTGTTTTTCTTAAGTTTGGGATGTATTTAATGTAGTGCCTTATAAATAGGAGAAATAGTGTATATATGTGATGGATTTTGTTTTTTTGTTTGTTTTGTGGATTGCTGTAGCCAAAGACTCAATGATAGTGGAAAATGTAAAGATGTGGACTATAGCAGAAGTGTTAATCACATGACCTATGGGTGCCATGTGGCCCACAAAATTCCTGAGTGTAGCCCAAACCAGAAAACTTATCTGTTAAAAACTTATAGACATTAAAACTTATATGACTTTGTGACTCAAAGTCAATATGCAGCCTGTAAAGATCCTCATGTATGGATTAGTGGCACCTGTTTCTATTTAAGTTTGTTGCTAGTGGAGAGTTATATTTTAAATATTTTACAAGATCTAGACTGAAAGATTTAAGGGATTTATTGAAATCTGAGGAAAGATTTATACTGGTAAATCCTTTATTTCTACTTTCTTCTATATTTTTATTAAGGACATACAAAGGTATATATGCCATGCTTATAAAATGAATATATAAGTAATAGCATCAGAGTTCAAAAAAATGGGTGGGAAACTTGTAGCCTCAAGGCCACATATTGCCCTCTAGGTCCTCAAGTGTGGCCCTTTGACTGGATCCAAACTTCACAGAACAAATCCCATTAATAAAAGGATTTGTTCTATAAAATTTGGATTCAGTCGAAAGGCCATACCCAAAGACCTAGAAGGCCACATGTGGTCTTGAGGTTGTAGATTCCCCAACCCTGGACTAGACTAATGAACCAAGTGTATTAAGATGATGTTTAAGAGAAATGCATAAAATCTCATCTAAACATATTTCTAACCCCGCACATGGAAAATAAATTCTGCAAATGCTAGACCTTGAATAAATGTTTGTTGTATTTTTGTCAATTATTCTACTCTTGGTTCTAAAATGTCATTTTTCCTTTGGAAAAATCTGGGATTTTAGTAAATTGCAAGCATAAGTCAAAAGTGTCCTATAGCAGCCCCCCAAAATGAATGTGACCCTAGACTGCCCTAATATATCATCCACAACTAGGAACATGACAGTACCACTGTACTATGCCTTAGTTATAGCACATGTGGAATATTGTATCTTGCTCTGTTCTTCATTAAAATTTAATAATCCTTTAAAGATTGTTATTTTATACCAGAACAATCCTTTAGGGACAAGAGACACTAGTGAAGGGAAAAGTTGGGAGCCGAAGAAGTTTATGTTATAAAAAGAATTAGATTTGGAATTCAGAGACCAAGATTTCTGTATTGGCTCTGATACTTGCTAGCTGTGTGACCCTAGTGAAGTGACTTTACTTCTCTGAGTCTCACTTTTCTTGTCTTTAAATCTGTGATATAATATTTTCATGGCCTTCCTCACAGGGTAGTTGAAAGTTACCTTATAAATCTTAAAATTTTATATAAGTATGAGTAATCACATGTATGTATATAATATAATAATCATTAATAGTAATCCACATGCCTGCTTACCGGTTTCGTGCTCGTCTGTGAGCATAGCGGTGGCAAAAGGATCATCATTTTCCTAGTGTCCAGAATCACCACTATTGTTACTTTACCTCTTTCCCAAAGGGAGTAAAGGGCCTCATGTCAATATTCCTATGAAATGTAATATAATAAGCAATCACCCCTGTCCCAACAAGACCCAGAACATGTACTGTACCTGAAACTCATCATAAAAGTTACAAAAAGTCACTCCAGGGATAACTACCACTCTGAAATGGAAGAGTTCAGAACCCTAAAGGAACACAAACAGAATGATCAGCAAGATGTTGTATCACCAGCATTTAAACATATTTGTAATGAAAGAGGCAAATATTAACAATATTTCAAGCATTCAATTATTATACTCACTATTCTAAAAACTAAGTGAGAACCCAACTTTAGCAGCTATTAAAGCAGAGCTTATATTGCCTGACGATAATAACAGATAATGGTGATGATGATGATGACAACCCCTCAAAGTCTAACCCATCATTTATGTACTGAAGGGTAATTCATTCTGCTTTTTCTCAAAAATGATCTCATCTTCAAATCATACTATGGTGCATTGCTGGACAGTCCTAAAAATGACAAAGAAGGAGACTGACAGCTATTATAGGAGTCTGTGAAGGCTTGGAAGAATCCTGATGCATTAGTCAATTGGGTTCAGGCTACATGCTGTGGACTGAATCATATCCTCAGCCAATGTGATGAAACTATTCACAAGAACCTAGGTCTATCAGGGGTGACAAGAATTTGCTGGTTGCCTTACATGAAACCATTGTGATGATCAGCATAACACTGAGAGTCATAGAGAAAGAAAAACCTCTTTCATGTCACAACATCAGAACAATTCAGACATACTGATACCTTACCTGGTAGAAATTTTTCATTGTGAGTGGCACTGCCACCTAAGGTGGGCAAAACACAACTACATGTGAAATGGAGCAAAGACATAAATAGTTTCTCTATTCATCAATAGTGTAACATGGCAAAACTAGGAACAGATCTGAGAAGCTACAGCTTTCTGTCTCTGTCTCTAGGGGGTATGAGAGGGAGGCAGAGACTGACACAAGACCAGCAAAGTTTCCTGCTGACCTTTTGAAGTTTACAGGGTTATAATCTTGTCTATTCTGACCACAGTACTTATTCACCTAAGAACAGGAAAGAACAAATGAAAGATTGAAAAAATAAAGGTATCATGGGTTTGCAGACACTTGGTGGTTGAGTGGACGATACAGCCTGATGTCCCTCCTCCACTTGATGACTCACAGCAGTTCTTCCTCCTTACTCAAAGGCTGCCAAGAAAGAACAAAAAAAGTGGTGGAGAGGAGGGGTAAATCAATCCTCATGTGCAAACTCAATTTGACTGTGTCATTTGTCCTTCCAGGTCTGAGGCCAATTAGAAAACTCCTTGTCATACTCACCATCAGTCTCTGTCACTTAGGGAAATGGCCCCCTCAATTCCCACATGTTGAATTGAAACTAACAAGGAATGTTATACACACTTTGAGGACTGGGTCCTCATTGGCCAGTCAATCCTCATTACATAGGATATTATTGCTAAATGCTTAAAATAATGGTTTATTTTCATGGACATAGGGATGAACATGGATACCACAACCTGCCACTTGCTACACCTTTTAGTGGAGACCGAGCGGCAGTGCTTAGTAGGAAGGTTGTTATTTCCTGAGGAGCGAGGTCGGTTCAAGCGGTATGAGTGCTTTTCTCACAACAACCTGGGAGTATTATTATCCTTATTTCATAGTGTGACGAGAATGTTACTAGCAGCTACTGTGGCTGTGTAAGACCCACAACCCCAGCACACAGGAGGGCTGCCAGCACAGGTCCTTTGATCTGCTTTCCTAAGGAAAGCAAATTTAAAGGGGTCAGCAATCTTACTTTAATTAAACATATATATATCCAGATTCTCCTCTAGTCAAATCACATGACACTCTTCCAGTGAGTGAGAGCCCCAAAGAAAACACTACCCTCTGAGTTTATATACCCTCTTCCGGGCCAAATGGTGTCAGAACCGCGCAACTCAAACCTATGTGATATTTCTTCAGGCATCACAACGATTGGACTCAAACCTATGTGAACTAGGCTTTTTTGTTTCTTAAGCAGGTCATCAGAGACTCCTGGATTTAATGAAAGAAACAAAGCCCAGACTCATCAAAGGCACTTGATTACCTAAGCGCTCCAAAAGGGAAAAGAGTAAAAAAGTCCCTCCCTAATTACCAATACACATAGATAAGGAAACTGAGGCTCAGATTTGAGCTGACATCTCTATTCATAAGATTATGAAATAGATGACCTGGGAACTGGACTCAGGTCTTCTCATTCCAAGTTCAATGCACATTCCATCGTATAACACTAGATTGGCCACACTGACAGGAACACAGAGGAGAAAAGCAAGGATGAAGAGAGGAATAAGTAAGCATGTAGGCACACATACAAACTACATCAAATGGGCGTGTAAAACTCACATTTGAGATAGGTTGGTTTTAGATTGAGCTCAGAGTAATTCAGAAAACTATGAGGCTTTATTTGTGACTATAACCTCATAGATCTCTCTGACCTCTCTGTGACCTCGAGAGGGTGAGGAAAATATAAGAGGTATTAGGTCATCAAAGTTTAGAGCTTGAAGTGCTGAGACCAGACCTTGGAGAAAAGAGCAAATAACAGAACTTGATCTGTGAATTTGGCTTTAGGAATGCTCCATCTCAGGGTTTGAGGGAATGTGTAAGTTCTGTCTTTATACTTCTACCATCAACGGTATTCCACCCACCTCTCCTCCATTCGTGTGAAAAGAGCTAGAAGGGATGAGAATCCCTTAGGTAGTATTGTGAAATGAGGGCCAAGCTATCCACACCTGGAACTGATGCTTCCCAATGTGCAGGAAATATAAGAACCAGGATGATTATATGGAAAGCCAACCATGGGAAGAGGGAAAATAATCAGAGCTTAAAAATGGAATACATATCCTCATTAATGGGATACCATGAATCCAGTGCGAAGAAATTAGTGATCCAGTTTTCATACAGCCTGGATGTAATGGATGAACCATTAAGGATCAGAACCTATGGTGCTGAGACCAAATCCTGGAGTCAAGAGCAATTAGCAAGTCCCGAGGCCAAAACCAAGGAACCTGGTGCTGTCCTAGTTAGCATTACTAGTCAGAACCCCATAAAATGATGAACTGGAGTTATCAGATGAGTCACTTAACTTCTCTGTGGCTTTGTTTCACCTGTAAAATGAAGAGTTTGAACATGAGGATTCTTTCCAATTCTAAATACATGATCCCATGAAGAGTCTATGAATTTATGATTATACTATGATCTTATGAATTTGTGCAGAATCCAGATGACTCTGACCAACACCACCTGACTTTTCTTCCACAATGTAGGTATTTCGGGGAGAAGTGCAATTTGTCAGTCCAAGTGAAACAGAAAATCATGATTTTGTAGTTTTGTTAGATGACTGGAGTTGTTCCTCTTGGTTTACTTCTTTGAGAGTCATACACAGGAAGCTAGAACATTCTGGTCTTTCATTTTCTTCTGGAACCAAACCAACCCCCAAAGCTTATTGTCTCTAAGCATTGTCATGCCTTTCCCACACTGACCACAAACTCAGCCTCCTTTATGTTTATGCTCTCAGGCTTTTTCTCCTTTACAGTTATAGACGAAGAGTACTGCATGAGAAATGCTTCTTTAGTCTTCTAGATTTTGCAGTGGGAGGTAGGAGATGTGCAAGAAGGGGAGAAAATGGAAAAAGAGTGGCCCAAATTTTCCTAGCTTTTGTCGCGATTTATGTTTCCCTCTGTTATAAAGACGAATTTTCGGCCTCAGGTAATAGCCTTCATAGTTAAAAGGGTTTCATTTTAAGTAAAGATAAATTGATAAAAGGATAGGAAGAAGGGCAGGGGCAAATGTTGTTTGCTGCATACAAACATCAACAGGGGAAAAACCTGGGAGTTTCCCAAAAGAGCCTGCTGCTGGATCATCTTGGGCTTATCATTGATCTGGCCATCCCTGAGAGAGGACAGTTTTAAAGCAGTTAACAGTAGCTCCTAGTTCCGTCATTATTACTCATTAGTCAGAAGGTCCCCCAATAGGTCTTGACATGGGATTTCAGTTTTTCCCCCCAATTAGTCTATACTGCGTCAATCAACTTCTCCTCAGACCTTGGCTCTGTTTTCTGGAGTAGGACAATCCTTTTCTGGTTGAATACTAGGGATACTCCTTCTGGATGAAACTACCACACTGATTTGAAAGCTATCAAATAGTCAGTAACTTGTTGAGCATCATAAGCCCTATGTAAAGACAACTACAAAGTAATTGTAACAGAAATAAAGGAGAAATTAAGTAACTGGGCAGATATTTAGCATGCACAGCTAGTTCATACTAACATAGTAAAGACAGGAGAGACTGCTGAAATCAACGCATAGATTTTATGTAATGACAATCAAAATACACATTCATAGAATTTGTAAAGTCAAAATGGAATGGAGCAACAAATGGATAAGAATATCAGTAGGAATTTTTGAGAAAAAAGGGAGGAAGGGGGACTTGAATCAATATCAAATTACACCTGTGAAGTGAAAATTACCAACGCTATCTGGTACTGGTTAAAAAAATAGAAAAAGATCAAGAAAAGAGAAAAGATAATCCAAAGTTAAACCAAAAACTACACAGACTAGTGTCTGATAAATGTGAATACCAAAAATAGGGAAAGTAATAATTATTAAATAAAAATTGTTAGGAAAATTGGATAGTAGCATGACGAATCTCACATATAACTATCAATTCCAAAGATTCAATTAGCCAAATATTTTTTAAAAAACTTTAAAAATTAGGAAAATATGCCATGATATCCTTTTCACATCTTTGAAGGGAAAGATGAACCTTGTAACAGATTATAACAGGCTTCTGATTTGTGTTCCTGGCTGGTCTATTCCCATTCCAGTCTTTCCTCTGCCCAGTGGGCAAAGTGAATTCCCTTAAGCACAGATGTAACAACAATCTTGCTCAGCAGCTGCTGTGGCTGTGCAAGACCAATATTACCAGCACACAGAAGGGCTGCCAGCACAGGTTCTTTGATCTGCTTTTCTAAGGAAAGCAACTTTAAGGGGTTAAAAATCTCACTTTAATTAGACATACATATATCATTCACTTAGTTCAGGGAGAAAAGCCAGTACCCTGAACTTCAAAGAGAATACAAACAGAAATTACAAACACACAGCATATAAACAGAGCAAATAACACAAACTAGACTATCTGTAGTAATACATAGTTATCAGAGAAGCACCAACATCTGGATTTTCAATCCAAGGGGCTCCTTAACAATGGCTACCTAGAGTCTTGTCTCGTCAAATCACACAACACACTTTCAGTGAGTGAGAGCCCCAAACAAAACATTAACTTCTGAGTTTATATACCCTCTTCAGGGTCAAAGAGCATTATAACCATGGAACTCAAAACCATGTGATGCTTCTTCAGGCATCACAACCATGTGACACAAACTTATGTGAATTAGGCTGTCTTGTTTCTTAAGCAGATTATCAAAGACTCCCAGATCTAATCAAAGAAACAAAAGAACTTGCTTACTTCAATGCTCCAAAAGAGGAAACAGTAAAAAAGATCAACAGATCTAACCACATCTCTCAACAGATTACGGCAGCTCCCTACCACCTTTAAGATAAATTATAAATTGTTCGGCTTAACTTTTGGTTTCACTGTAGAGAACTTTCCCACATGGCGTCTTTGATATAGCTAGCCTGACCTTCTCTCTGCTCCTCACACAAGGAGTTCCATCTTTGTGTGCTTTGTTTTTGCTTTGGCTACTCCCCATGCTTGGAATGTACTTCCTCCACATCTTTGCCTTTTAGCATCCCTTTTTTCCTTTAATACACAGCTCAGGTACCACCTTCCATGTGAAAATTCTCCTCATCTCTATAACTAAGAGTGCGCTCTTGCCTACACTGATTTCATTTGAATTTCTCCTCTTTCCATTTATCGGGTACCTATTTGCATGCATAATGATGTCTTGCTTCCATGTTAGACTACTGTAAGCTTCTCACAAGTAGGGATTATTTAATTCTTTGTATTTGTAACCCTAATGCCTGGCATGGTGTCTGATACATAATAGATGCTTAGAAAATTCTTGTTGATTGATTGAATGTTTGTTGACTAACTGATACAAATGAAGACAGTCTCCAGTGCATGAGATTATCAAAAGTCTGCACAGAGAGAAAGAAGGGCAGTGAGCCAGAGACAAACTGGAGGCATATGCTTAGAGTTTGGAAAAAGCAAGTGGAACCAAATGGGAGCTGTCATAGAGGTGGAAGCATGGAGGAGAGAAGAGCGTTATAGAAGTCAAGGAAGACAAGAGAAAATTAGAGAAGAAAAGAATGTTAACAGTGTCAAGTGCTCCAGAAATGAAGACAATGAAGAGTGAGAATGAGCCAGTGGGTTCGCCCTTTAGGCAGTCACTGGTGAATTTGGAGAGAGCAATTTCCATGGCATGGTGAAGATGGAAGCCAGATAACAAAGGCTGAAGTTGGCAGTGAGAAAGCAGACAAGGTGAATGTAGGTTGTTTTCTAAGTTTAGTAGTAAAAGAAAGATTAGAAATAGGAGGAGAGGTTGAGGGCATAAATGTTTGAGGGGAAATTTTATTTATTTTGATATCATTTCTTCCTATGGATAATTTGAGCATGTTTGTATGCAGAAATAAAGCCACCAGTAGAAAGGAAATGCAGCAGATGAAAGAGATCTAGGGGACTTAGTAGGCCTATATTCCAAAGAAATCAAAAAAGAGAAAAGGACCTATATGGTGGACAAAAGCTGGAAAATAAGGAAGGATCCTCTTATTGGGGGGAATGGCTAAACACACTGTGATATGTCCTGGAATGTTATTGTACCACAAGAAGTAATGAAATGAATAATTCAAGGGAATCTGAGAAGAGCTTCCTGAACTGATACAGAGTAAGTTACACAATTCCAGAATGATACCATTTTAGAGAAAATAACTTTGAAAGACTTCAGCATACTAATCAACATGATAAACCAAGAGTCCAAGAGAATGAAGAGGAAACCTGCCTCTTACCTTCTGACAGAGAGAAGGTCAATTAAAAAGGCAGACAGAGATGTGCACTTTCAGGCATGCCTAAAGTGAAATTTCATTTTATTGGACTATGCAGCTACATATCAAGGGCCTTTTTCTTAGAAATTTGCTCAGTGGGGAAAGGGTGGTAAGGGAAACACATTAAATTTTTTAAAATATTAGTTAATTGAGAAAATAAATAAAACATCAATCAAAGATAAGTACAGCCAAAGGCCTCACTGACACTGTTAGAAATATTCCATAACATTCTTCAATCCTATGATTTGAATGTAAAAGAATGGCTAGGTGACAGAAGGTGAGTAGAGCACCAGGCCTGGAGTTAGGAAGACTCATTTTTTTGAGTTCAAATCTGGCCTCAGAAACTTTCTAGCTGTGTGACCCTTGGCAAGTCACTTAACCCTGTTTGCCGCAGTTTCTTCATCTGTTAAATGGCTGGAGAAAGAAATGACAAATCACTACAGTGTCTTTGCCAAGAACAACCCAAATGGCATCAGGAAGAGTCATCCACTACTATAAAGACTGAGCAGGAAACTGAAAGTAGAGCTTTCCTTGGTGGCAGGGATTGTTTAATTTTTAATCTTTGTATCCCCCAGTGTCTAGCACAGTGCCTATAGGGAACATAGGTTAATGAATATATATAATTTTAAAAAGGTCGTATGTGTGTTGGATAGAGTAAGGCCTTGCAGAAAATGAAGATGGCAGTAAGGTAAAGGGTACAGGTAAAAGGGTTAGCCTTGGTAAGAAAGAGGGCTGAGATTATGAAAGACATCAAAAGGCTGACAAACCCACTATGTATCATTTATGTCTGTGCTAAATGCTGTCAGTTAACTAAATTGAGTGAAACACAGCCCTCTGCTTGAAGGGGTTTCAGTCCTAGGACTCTGCCCTGCCTCCTTCTCCCAGGACCCTACATACTACAGGTAAAGATGATTAGCAGTGACTCACTGAGGCTGTGGTTGAAATCTTTGTTCTTTGATCATTTCTGTTTTCTCTAAGCCACAGAACTGCGTCATTTAAATGGTTTTGTGACTGTGCACCAGTGCCCAGCTTTGGTATATATGGTCTAACTAGAAAGGCTGTGAGGTTACTTGAGCACATCCTCTCTTTCCTCTTGTAGTTGCTATAAATTCTGGGGATTTGGGGGTAAAAGCATCACTTGCTTTGTATTCCTTCTCTGGCAAGATGCATTTCCTGTTCCCCCTCTTTCTGGCCTTCCTTCAATCTGCTGGTGTGAGAGCTGGTGAGTTCTATTTCCCATTCTAAAGACTTTGAGTTTGGCCAAAAAAGCCTTTACCCTTCCTCTGCTAAGAACCTAATCTTCCTTGCCCTCCTATTGATCCTTGGCCTTAAAACTGTTCACTGAGGAGTACTGGTCTTGGACCATCCCCAGGGGCATACTGACCTCACCTCAGATAAAAGGTAAGGACTATTAGGAGAGGATTTTCCAAAGGCCTTTGATTCTTTGTCTGCCCGTAAAAATTAGTTCTGTTGTTTTAATCTTTGGGTACCTGAAGTAGTGTTGGTCTCGACAAAGGATTGGCCTCTCTTTTTTGGGGAGATGGGGAAAGATGGGGCCTGGGGAGGGAACATAATACTCAGAACAGCCAGAGGACCCAGCAGTCCAGGATCTCAGGCCCTTGGCTTCTCCTGAAGAACTTAGCATTCTGCCTCCTATCCCTTTTCCAAGTCTTCTATAAGTCATAGATCGCCTACCTCCCTTGTTCCAGCTTTCTGGAGAGGCCAGGAAAATGAGGACAGTGTCTCCTCTAAGACTCACAAGGAGTTTCTTCTATAGGGGAGATCATTGGAGGCCGGGAGGCAAAGCCCCATTCCCGGCCATACATGGCAAATCTGAAGTACTGGGATGAAAAGGGAAGAGAATGCCGCTGTGGTGCTTTCCTTGTTCGAGAGGATTTTTTGCTGACAGCAGCTCACTGCTGGGGAAGGTGAGTCGTCAGATTAGGATCCCTACCCTTTGCCTTTGACAGCCTTGCAGGCTCTGAATGGGGACAGCAGGTTGTCCAGGAGAGATCCTACAAGGTGTGCTCCCCTAACCCCACCCAAATCCCTATTCCCTTCACAAAAAAAGGAACCTCATGAACTCTCCAGATATTAACCTGGCAACTTCTCAACATCCTGTAGCTCTGACATGAGGCACTTATGGATTCAGTCAGCTCTTTATGGAGGCTAAATAGGTCATCCATTATGTGTGGTGTCCTAAAGACTGGGAAGGATCCTACTGTTAATGAAACCTTTCCTACTAGGGCAGGGCAGAGGTGGGGCAAGGAAGGGACTAAGTATTTATAAAGCACCTACTATGTGCTGGGAACTGTAAGTACTTTATAATATTAGCTCATTTGATCCTTACAACAGCCCTGTGTGAAGTAGATTATCCTGCTATTACCCCAATTTTTATAACAAAAAAATGAGGCAGACTTGTCCAGGGTCACACAGCTAGTAAATATTGAAGGTCCAATGTGAACTAGAGTTTTCCTGACTCCAGGCCCAGCACTCTATCCACTGTATGACTGAGCTGCCTGGCTGACTAGATTTCTATAGAGTATGAAATTCCCATTAAATCCACCTCTTTGCATTTGGACTCTACCTTTTGACTGAAAATGTGTGGCCCAGAGGGGTAACTCATCAATCGCTTGGTCTAGGCTCACAACCAGGTAGTTTATTGCTGAGGAAGGAGAAACCAAGAGCAAGGAGGACTCTGCCTGGTAAAAGCAGGTCTGAATCTGCCTCTAGCTCTTTTGTGGAGGCTTCTGGGAGCAGCATCCAGTTTTGTGATGTAACAGTTAAAATTTGACAACTTCCAAACTTTTCTTAGGGCCATCCATGACCCTGAGAGCCACTGAGCTTGCAAAGCTGCTCAGAGATACCACTAAGTGGAAGGACATGCAGTAATGCAACTTCAGTCCTTTCCTCTCTTGGACCTCTTTCACTTTGGTGGTGGCATCTGCCAGGTCTCTCTTTCTCTGCCTGAGTCTGTGCTGGGGGCTCAAGGATCATGGGATCATAGATGATCTCTCTAGAACTGGAAGGAACCTCAGTGAGAATGAAGAGGAAACGTGCCACCTACCTTAAAAATGCAGAGAGACATGTGCACTTTCAGGCATGGCTAAAGTGAAATTTCATTTCACTGGGCTATGCAGCTACATATCAAAGGCCTTTTTCTTTTTGAAATTTGCTCAGTGGGAAAAGGGTGGTAGTCCCCCTAGTCCAAGCTCCTCCTTTGACAGATGAACCTGGTGCCTAGAGAAGTTTATTGACTTGACCAAAGTCAGGAAGCAGTAGAATTGGAGTGACCATTGACATGCTTTGAGTGCAAATATGGCCTTCTTTTCACATCACTGGGCTGCTGCCTCTTTGAGAACTTTACAGGAATTTCACATCTGTGACTCTCCTTCCTTTCTCTTCTTTGTAGTAAAATGAGCATCCTTCTGGGAGCACACAACATCCAGAAGCCAGAAAAGACCCAGCAGCGCATTCCTGTGCTCAAAACTATTCCCCACCAACTATACAACAACCAGACCATCAAAAATGACATTATGTTGGTGAAGGTACTGTGCCCTCCATGATTTATAGCCTTTTGGTCACCTGGAGTAAAAGCTTCTTAGATTTTCAATTAGAGAGAGCCTTCTTTCTACCCCTTCCAACTTCATTTATTTCTTTATTCAGCTCTCAAGAAGGGTGTGGTTCTAATGGGTTCCTAGGACTGGATGACAGGGAGGTGAGAAGAAAGAGGAAACCACTGACTGGCTCTGTGTGCTCTCTTGGGGAGGGGGGTGAGGAGAGCTAGAATCTCTTTCTTTTCTGTGACAGCTGGCGAAGAAGGCCAAGTTGAATAGAGCTGTGAATCTCTTGGCCTTACCCCAGAAGAAGGACAAGGTGAGGCCTGGAAAGAGATGTCTTGTGGCAGGTTGGGGGAGTACAACAACACCTGAAAAGAACTATCCAGACACACTGCAGGAGGTGGAGCTAAAAGTGAGAAAGGAGCGTGAGTGCATGGACAAATATGGCTCAAAGTATTATGGTTCTACCCAGATGTGCGCTGGAGATCCTGGAGACAAAAAGGCTTCTTTTCGGGTACTTTAATGTCACTACTATTTTGTAAACTGTGTTGAATCCACTTGGGAGAGCTCAGAATCTAAAGTACAAAAGTATTTCCCTGGGAAATGGGATGATCCGCCATATTCCAGTTTCCAAAAACAATTGGGAAGCTACATGGTGTAGCTGATGGAGTGCAGCACCTGGAGTAAGAAGATTCAAGCTCAGACACTTCATAGCAATAAGACATTGAGAGAGTCACTTAATCTCTCCTAGCCTCAGTTTCTTCATCTGTAATATGGGGATAATGATAGCACCTGTCTCCTAGGATCATTGTGGGGACAAAATGAGAGATTTACAAAGGGTTTGGGGAACCTTCAGTTGCTGTTCTTGTCATATACATCATTATTATTGTAGTTACCCTTCTTCCCTTGAACACACAGTTGTAGAAATGTACATATTGGGAAGAATGGGAGGTTGCCTTAGTGCAACTTCATGTGAAGTAACTTTTGGGAAGAGTGAGATAGATTAGTGGCTTCCTTATAAATTGAAAGGGGCAACAGGAGGACTGGGAGATGCATGCTTTGATCTCAGGTCCCTCCAAATCTAGTGGAGGTCCCTCAGTACCTTGGTTCTCCTTTGGATATAGGAAGAACTAATGGGTGAGGAAGGAGGGTCTCAGAATAACTGTCCATCTTCTTTGTCTTTTAGGGGGACTCTGGAGGTCCTCTCGTGTGTGATAGAGTGGCCCAGGGCATCGTCTCCTTTGGTTGGAGAAATGGCAAAAACCCTCGTGTTTATACTCGGATCTCCAGCTTTTTACCATGGATCAAGAAAACAATGAACTCTCATGAGTACTAGGCATCAGGTGACACCCTGCTCTCAAAACTGGATTCTTTCTCTCTGGGGACACCGTGCCCTAAAGTGGCCCCTGGATACAGGACCTAAAGTAAAGAGGAGAACTTTGTCCTAATAAACCTAGCTGCTAATTGGCAGTTGGAGTCATTCCTTTTTTTTATCATCTCTGCCTCTATAACCCCTTACTCCCTGTTCACATAGGTATGAAACAATATGGCTTGAAAAATCTTAGAAATCAGATGATCTAAGTCTTTTGTATTAAAGTAGCTGAAATAGAGCCCTTTGTGGTAACGCATCTTGTCATTAATGTGAGGAAAAAGTTTAGCAATAGGGGTAGAGACTTGGAGAAACTTCATCTTTCCAGTGACAGAAGAAATCCTGCCAAGTTTTTGACTAGGTCCTGTCAACAGTCAAGTTCCTGGGCACATGACTGTCAGTCATCTACCCCCTCATCCCTCACTGCTATTACCAGGGCACTTTATGTGGGAGCATGATTCAATTATGATATGCCACTCATATGGCTGTCATTCACTTATGAGGAAGGGGAAGGAAAGGAAGGGAAGGGAAAGGAAGGGAAGGGAAGGGAAAGGAAGGGAAGCGAAGGGAAGGGAAGGGAAGGGAAGCGAAGGGAAGGGAAGGGAAGGGAAGCGAAGGGAAGGGAAGTGAAGGGAAGGGAAGGGAAGTGAAGGGAAAGGAAGGGAAGCGAAGGGAAGGGGAGAGAAGGGGAGGGGTGGGAAGGGAAAGATAAGGAGCTGCATTTTTTTCTCAGTATGCCATGTGGAATCCATTCCATTTCTGGTTGTTCCAACCTTCTAAGTAGACCTAAGAGGGACTGATTTGTTGGAACGCAGTCTCTAGGAGTAAAGTTTTTGTCTAACAACATCACGTTTCTCTCATAAATATGGGATCCAATTCGTATTATAATTGTTTGCATATATCATGTCTACCCTACACTAGAATCCAAGCTCTATGAGAAAAGGGACCCTGTTTTATTAATCTTCCCCTAATGTGGATTATCATCAACAATGTAGAGTCTTCAAAAGTTCCTTAGAACACTGAGAGGTTAAGTAATTTACCCACAGTCCCATTGTCAGTATGTCTATATGAAGGCACCAAGCATTTAAAGTGCTTACTGTGTGCCAAGACTTTTTTTGTCAGAGGCAGGATTCAAATCCAGGCCTTTCTCATGCCACTATGCCATTGCTTTGTTAGTACCTAACATAAAGTCAGTGTCTAATATGTTTTGTAATTGTCTTCATTCCGTCACTAATTTATTCTATGACCCTGAACAAGTTGGTGTCTGAGGTTTTAGTTTCCATAAGGAAAGAAGAAAACAAACATTTATTAAGCTTCCACTATGTACCAGGCACTGTACTAAGCTCTTTACTATATCTATATCATCTATATCCATATCCATATCTATATCTATATCTATATCTATATCCATATCCATATCCTTATCTATATCTATAGATAGATATGTAGATAGATATAGATAGATAGAAAGATAGATGTAGATAGATTAATAAATATATATGTATATACATATATATCTTTATACACATATAATATATATATTATATATATTAGAGAGAGAGAGAGAGATGTATATATAATTGTATATATAATTTGATCCTCACAACAACCCTGGGAGGTAGGTGCTATTAATAATGGAATTAATAATACCATTTCGCAGTTGAAGAAAATGAGACAGACAGAGGTTAAGGGAAGGGAAGGGAAGGGGAGGGAAGGGAAGGGAAGGGAAGGGGAGGGAAGGGGAGGGATGGGCAGGGGAGGGGAGGGAAGGGGAGGGGAGGGGAGGGAAGGGAAGGGAAGGGGAGGGGATGGGAGGCAAGGGGAGGGGACGGGAGGGAAGGGAAGGGGAGGGGAGGGGAGGGGAGGGGAGGGAAGGGAAGGGAAGGGAAGGGAAAGGGAGGGAAGGGAAGGGAAGGGGAGGGGATGGGAGGGGAGGGGAGGGGAGGGGAGGGAAGGAAATAGGCATTTCTTAAGCACTTACTATGTGCCAGGCAGGCATTATGCTGAGCACCTTAGATCATTATTTAATTGGATCCTTACAACTCTATGAAGCAAGTGCTATCATTGCTTTCATTACCTCCACTTAGTAGATGAGGAAACTGAGGCAGGCAGAGATTAAGTGATTTGCCTGGAATCACCCAACTGGTATGTGTCTGAAACTAGATTTGAACTTCAGACTTCTTTACTCCAGGCCTAGAACCCTATCTACTGCACCATCAAAGTGCTTCTGTCACGTACTTCTAATCATTTTCCCCCTCCTAATTTTTTATTCACGCTTTTAAAAATATATAAGTCATTTCCTAATATAGCACTTGGCCCCTAAATCCTTTCTAGTCACAAAGGAAAGAGATTTATGTAAAAACGGGTGACGGTAACAAAGTCCGACGTTGTAAACTGTTTTGTATACATCACCTACCCTTCTACCATATGGAGAAATGTCCTGTTCTACAAGAGCCAAATGGTTCACTGCAATTAATCTGAGTTCAACCACTTTTGGCTATGATTTTCATTTATATTATTATAGTCCTTGTACGTATCAGACCCTTGTTTCTGCTTGGTTCTCTTTACATCACCTTAGAAATTTTCCCGTGTTTCTCTAAATTCCTCACATTTGTTGTTTCTCATAGGATGGCATTCCATACCACTCATACACCGATTTGCACAACTATTCTCCAATGGAAGAGGACACTTTTATTTCTTTCTCAACATAATATTATTTCACTCATGGCAATTATTAGAGCGTAAAGGACCAGTAGGTTGTACAAAGGACTAAATAGTAGACATAAGTTCAAAATGTCCTTAGATATTTACTTGCTGTGTGAAATTTCACCTCTATCTGCCTCAGTTTACTTAAATGTAAAATGAAGATAATAACAGTATCTTCCCCCCAGGATTGTTGTGAGGACCAAAGTAGATAATATTTGTAAAGTGCTGTGACCCTTCATCCAGCCCCGACGCCTGGCCATTAAGGATGATCAAAAGAGGAGAGTAAACTCAAACGCTTCAATCTTCCAGCCCCTCCCTATCACCATGGTAATTTTCCTTTATATCTCTTGGGAAACTTTAGTCCTTGCAAGTGAGAGCCCTGAGCTCCTGCCTGTTCTCCTGTACCACAATAGTAGTTCATCAGCAAGGGCAAAGGACCTGGGGAATATGGATTCACTTTCTATGGAAAGGAGAAAGGGGCATCATTCTCACCTTCGCCAGTGTAAGCCAGACTGGATCTCTTATTTAGACAAGGAGCTTTGCATCCTTTTAAAGATCAGATGGAGTCAAAGCAGTGATAGAAGTTCTGAGATAGCATGACATAGCGTCCAAAACACAGGGTTTGGACTCAGGGGACCTTGGTTCAAATTACAACTCTGCTACTCACCACTGATGTCAATTTGGACCATCCCTTTAACTTTTCTGGGCCTCTTTTGGAAAAGAAAAGGTGGATAGATCCTAAACACTATAATCTTAAGGTTTTCATGATCATCTAACTCATTTTTATATCAGATACATTTTAAATGCAGAATAAAGGCAAGTATATATATATATGTTTATATATATATATATATATATATATATATATATATATATATATATATGGGTATGTATGTATATCAAGTATCAGAGAGTTAGTAATGGTTTATGCTTGTATGTGGGCCGTTAGGTGGCACAGAAGGCCAGGCCTGGAGTGGAGAAGATTCATCTTCCTGAGTTAAGATCTGGCCTCAAATACTTACTAGTTCTGTGACCCTGGGCAAGTCACTTAACTCTATTTGCCTCAGTTTTCTCATCTGTCAAGTGACCTGGAGAAGGAAATAGTGAACCACTCCCATATCTTTGCTAAGAAAACTCCAAACGGCATCGCAAAGAGTCAGAAACTACTGCAAAACAACTGAGCAGATACAATGTATATATATATCTATATAGATATATATATATCTATCTATATAGATAGATATATATAGGTATGTATATGTATATATGAGCATATTCCATCACTCTCACCCCATCTCTCTGTCTCTGCCTTGGCCTCTGTATGTACTTGCATATATAGCTTTGTGTCATCCAAGGTGGTGGTGTTTGAGAAAATTAGTGATTGAAGCAACAGCCCAAAGCAGTCCTTTCCTAAATGGTTTTCCACATCATGAAAATTTCCCCTTTCATGGTAATGCATCTACCTCGGCGACATAATAAAAGATAGGTACTTCAGGTTTCAACTTGAACCCACTGTTTTAACTTAAATATATCAAATTAGGTATTGGAATGTGAAGGAAGAGCAACTGTTATCATTGTAAGGATTTGTATTAGAGTTCTGCTCTGCTAAAGCTTGGAAATTCATCATCATCAGGAAAAAATGGCATTCCACTGAACATGACACTTAAAGTGAGTAAATATTTCCAAGTTCCTTTTCATATTTGACTATGAACAAAATTCCAAGCATTGCAAATATTTAAAATTGCATCTTTAATATTATAATATGATTGCAAATCCTGTATAGTTTCTGTTCAGTGGCTTATTTCCTGTGGCATTTATAATATTCCACACTTCTCAACCTCTCTTTAGAGGCTTTGCCTTTGAGAATCTTGTTTCCTCTGGATATAATTTCCTCTTGGCATTTGTAAAACTTGTCTCTCTTGGTTCTCCTCTTATCTATTGGATCACTGCATGTCAATCTCTTTGGACAGATCATCACAGGTCTCTCATACCCTTACTGTGGGTGAAATCTGAGACTCTCTCCTGGATTTCCTCTTCATCTACTCACCCCCTTGTTTCCAACTTTCATCATAGAAAATTAACAAACTCAGACACAACAAAAAATACGGAATTGAAAGAAAATTTAGCAACGGGAGAGAAACAAAAGGCAGCAATGTTCAAAGAACACATGAATTCTATTTGTATAGAATTCTCTTTGTGTTGAATGTGAAAGTGAGTTATAACAAAGCTCCAAGTGACTGAATCCAGAGAATGTCACCAGAGAAAACTCCTATGTTTGGAAAGTCGTGGAATTTCAATGTTCCTTCCTTCCTTCCTTTCCTTCTTTGTTTCTTCTTTCCTTCCTTCTTTCTCTCCCCTTCCTTTCTGTTTTTCTCATCTAGCCTCTAAAACTTTTACAATTTCTTTTTTATAATTACCTTCTAAGGTTACATTTAGTCATTTTCTTTTACTATTCTCTTAAACTCTCCTATACATCTCTGATTTCCCTCCACAAAGGAGTAGTTCACCAGAAAGCCAGTTTTGTAATCACTTGTCTACTCTACCAGACACATTAAAATTCTTTACTAAACTCCAGTCAGTTGTTGATTTAAATCTTACAACTCTCATTTGAAAACCAAGTTGAAAATTGAGAATGAATTTTTCTTTATATATGTATCTCAAAAAAAGACACTTAAACCCCTCCTAGGATCACCACATGTTCACTCTAAGTCCAGAATTTCCTGCTTCAAAGAATCATGCCCTTTGAATGCCAAGAATACTCTTAAAAATTTAACTGCCATTTCACAATCAGCCTCTTGAGAGCAGCAAGTTACTATCTAAAAAAATCACCTCTGCATCCTCAAGAATACTCTTAAGAACTCAGTTGCTATCTCCCAAGCAGCCATTTGAGGGCAGCAAATTGCTTTTCTAGAAACAAGTCAAGCTAAGTGGAAAAATCATCAACCCAAGCTTTAAAAACTTAAACAGAATCATAGAGGGTCAGAGTTGGGAAGGTCTTCACAGTCAATCAAGTCCAACTAAGAATCAATGAAGAATTCTTGTACTACACCCTTGACAAGTGGCAATCCAACTTTTCCTTCAACCAACCAGTCAACCAACCAATCAATCAACCAACCAAACAACGAATAAGTAGTTTTGGCACATAATAACAAATGAGATTATATTTGTCGAGAACTTGGCAAATCTTATACATATTAACTCCTTCCCATCATTTTCTTAGTGAAGTAAACTAGGAAGAAGCAATGTGGCTTAGTAAAAAAGAGCATTAGATATATACTGAGTTAGAGGTTTGAGTGTTGGATATGTCCATTAACAGCTTTGTGACTTTGTACATTACTCAGCTTCTCTATATCTGTTTCATTATCTGTTAAAAAAAGGAGATGGGAGAGGGAGAGTTAGATCAGGGATAGTCTAAGGTATCTTCTAGTTCTACAATACTGTGATCCTATGACTCCTTGAAGAAGGGAGTAGTGACTATGAGGAGGACATATACCATCCGTGTCTCCTGATGTTTCCACTATTTATAGTTTCACTTCTTGTCACAAGTAATATAATATGCCTGTTTCCTGATTTGCTTTTTTTTGGCAAATACATATAGTTCCAATAGAGGAATAGTTTATTACTATTCCACTTCAAAATGGATTAACTACTCATACTACTGAAGGAACTCTTCTGTATCTTCTCTGAGGCAAGAGTTGAAATAAAGAAAGTATAGTAGAGATTTACTAAAGTCAGTTGAAGTGAGCTGGAATATTGTTTTTCCTCCTGAGTATGACATGATGGCAAAAATCAGCTCCCTTTGGGGGGTGGAGCCAAGATGGTGGTTGGAAAGCAGGGACTAGTGTGAGCTCCCTGCCAGGTCCTTCTAAAAACCTATAAAAATGGCTCTGAACAAATTCTAGAACTGCAGAACCCACAAAATAGCAGAGGGAAGCAGGGCTCCAGCCCAGGACAACCTGGATGGTCACTGGGTGAGGTCTATTGTGCAGGGAGCTGGGAGTGGAGAGGAGCAGAGGGGAGCAGAGCCCAGTGTGGGTGGCGGCAGGACCAACCAGACCAGTAGCTGGGTGGAACAGGACCTAGCACCCTGAATCAGTGAGCTGTGGCAGTTACCAGACTTCTAAACCCATAAACACCAAAAACAACCAAGAAGATTAGTAGGAAAAGCTGCTGGGACAGAGTGAAAGGAGTTCACAGTTTGGCCACAGCCCCAGGGGCAGCTTGGGTGGTGCAGCTACAGAACTATAGCTGCAGTTGCTTCTGACCCCAGGCCCACCTGGTGGGAGGAATTAAGTGGTGGATCAGAGTGGGAGTGCAGAGCCTGCTTAAGATCTGAGTTCATTCTGGGTTGGTGGTTCTTGGGGAAGGAGGTGTGCTGGTGTGGCAGAGCTAGCTGTATAGAAATAGCTCTGAAAACAACAGCACAGCCCCTCAAGCTTTGAACAAAGTACTCTTTACTCTACAAGCAGTCATACCCCGACGAAAAACTCAGGGGTCAGGTAAGTTGGCTGGGAACATGGCCAGGCAGCGAAAATGGACTCAGATTCAGTCTCAGACTTTGGATTTTTTTTTGGTGACAAAGAAGACCAAAGCATATAGCCAGAAGAAGTCAACAAAGTCAAAGAGCCTACATCAAAAGCCTCCAAGAAAAACATGAACTGGTCTCAGGCCATGGAAGAGCTCAAAAAGGATTTGGAAAAGCAAGTTAGAGGAGTAGAGGAAAAATTGGGAAGAGAAATGAGAATGATGTGAGAAAACCATGAAAAACAAGTCAATGACTTGCTAAAGGAGACCCAAAAAAAAATACTGAAAAAAATGCTGAAGGAAACAATACCTTAAAAAATAGACTAACTCAAATGGCAAAAGAGCTCCAAAAAGCCAATGAGGAGAAGAATGCCTTGAAAGGCAGAATTAGCCAAATGGAAAAGGAGGTCCAAAAGACCACTGAAGAAAATATTACCTTAAAAATTAGATTGGAGTAAGTGGAAGCTAGAGACTTTGTGAGAAATCAAAACAGAACCAAAGGAATGAAAAAGTGGAAGGCAATGTGAAATATCTCATTGGAAAATCCACTGACCTGGAAAATAGATCCAGGAGAAATAATTTAAAAATTATTGGATTACCTGAAAACCATGATCAAAAAAAGAGCCTAGATATCATCTTTCAAGAAATTATCATGGAGAACTTCCCTGATGTTCTAGAGCCAGAGGGTAAAATAGAAATTGAAAGAATCTACCAATTGCCTCCTCAAAAAGATCCCAAAAAGAAATCTCCTAGGAATATTGTCGCCAAATTCCAGAACTCCCAGATCAAGGAGAAACTATTGCAAGCAGCCAGAAAGAAACAATTTGAGTATTGTGGAAACATAATCAGAATAATACAAGATCTGGCAGCTTCTTCATTAAGGGATCAAAGGGCTTGGAATACGATATTCGGGAGGTCAGTGGAGCTAGGATTAAAACCAAGAATCACCTACCCAGCAAAACTGAGTATCATGCTCCAAAGCAAAATATGGATTTTCAATAAAATAGAAGACTTTCAAGCTTTCTCAGTGAAAAGATCAGAGCTAAATACAAAATTTGACTTTCAAACACAAGAATCAAGAGAAGCATGAAAAGGTAAACAAGAAAGAGAAATCATAAGGGACTTACTAAAGTTGAACTGTTTTGTTTACATTCCTACATAGAAAGATGATGTGTATGATTCATGAGACCTCAATATCATAGTAGCTGAAAGGAATATGCATATATATATATATATATATATATATATATATATGTGTGTGTGTGTGTGTGTGTATGTATATATATGTGTGTGTATGTATGTATATATGTATGTGTATATATATGTATGTACATATGTATGTGTATATATATGTATGTATATATATAGAGGGGGGGGCACAGGGTGAGTTGAATATGAAGAGATGATATCAAAAAAAATCAAATTTAAAGATGACAGAGGAATATATTGAGAGAGGGAGAAAGGGAGAGATAGAATGGGGTAAATTATCTCACATAAAAGTGGCAAGAAAAAGCACTTCTATAGGAAGAGAAGAGGGGACAGGTGAGGGGGAATGAGTGAATCTTGCTCTCATCAAATTTGACCTGAGGAGGGAATACCATACACACTCAATTGGGTATCTCGCCCCACAGGAAAGAAGGAGGAAGAAGATATAAAAGGGGGGATGATAGAAGAGAGGGCGGATAGGGGGAGGAGGTAGTCAAAAACGAACACTTTTGAAAAGGGACAGGGTCAAGGGAGAAAATTCAATAAAGGGGGATAGGTTAGGAAGGAGCAAAATATAGTTAGTCTTTCACAACACGAGTATTGGGGAAGTGTTTTACATAATGATACACATGTGGCCTATGTTGAATCGCTTGCCTTCTTAGGGAGGGTGGGTGGGGAGGGAAGAGGGGAGAGAATTTGGAACTCAGAGTTTTAAAAACAGATGTTTAAAAACAACAACATAGAAAAAATTTTTTGCATGCAACTAGGAAATAAGATACAGAGGAAATGGGGCATAGAAATTTATCTTGCCCTACAAGAGAAGAAGGGAAAGGGGGATGGGAGGGTAGTGGGGTGACAGAAGGGAGGGCCGACTGGGGAACAGGGCAACCAGAATATATGCCATCTTGGAGTGGGGGGGAGGGTAGAAATGGGGAGAAAATTCGCAATTCAAACTCTTGGAAAATCAATGCTGAAAACTAAAAATATTAAATAAATAAAATAAAATAAAAAAATCAGCTCCCTTTGAACACAGAATAGACTCCTGGGGTCCTAGAATGTTGGAGTTGGACAGGAATCGAGAGACCATCCAGTCTAGCCTTCTTAACCTTTATAGCCTCATGAACCTCTTTGATAAAGTGGTAAAGTCTATGGATGCCCACTCAGAATAATGTTTTTAAATGCATAAAGTAAAACACATAAGATTACAAAGGAAAATAATTATACTAAAGTAAAGTCATGAAATATGACTTTATGAAAATATATTTTATTTATATGACTTTATATGAAAATATATTTTTCTTAAAAAGTTCACTGACTCTAGTCCAATTCCTTTTCTTCCATTTTACAGAGGGGGAGAATGACTTGCTCAAGGTCATGCAACTACCTTGTTCAATTATTGTATTTATGCGAATCGAGTCATTAATGCTATTCCCCAGATGGTGAAGATAGTTCTGCCTGAGATTGGCAACATAGGTTCCAAACTTTGCTGTTCTCCAAGGGAAAATAAATTGATTTCTGGGTAGTCCAGAGCATTCAGCATAGGCAAATGAGAAAACTGCCTCAGTTTTAAAAGTTTGCAAATCAAGAGAGGAACTATAATGATAAAAAGGGAATAATGAATAAACTCAGGTGGATCACATGGTTTTGTATGGTTTTGTGTGTCATGAACTGATTTTTATCCCAACAGACTATTAAATTTATTTAACCAAGTTTCCTCACTAGATGGCACCATTACATTTTCTCAACTACAGTAATGTACCTGAATATGGCTGTAGAAAATAATATTAGTTAATAACGATACTAACAGCTAACATTGTGTGTGTGTGTGTTGTTGTTGTTGTTGTGTTTGTCCTTCGTTTTCGAAGAGGACCATGACTTCAAGAAAATAACATGACTTGGAATTGACCTTGATTTGAGTGAGGGAGGGCTGTGCAAGGTCATCAGGCTCACTTTCTCCTGCAGAGCCGTTTGGGTCCAATGGCCAGACATTCATCAGGATGACTGGAGATGTCCCAGGAAGCAATGGGAGACCTGGCCCTTTTAGGCTAAGGCCTTTTCAGGTTCTCACTTTGAGTGAGGTAACACCCATTCAGGGAATAGCCTTTCTTTTCTATTCCTTCCCTTCCTTCCTTCCTTCCTCTCTCTCTCTCTCTCTCTTTCTCCCTCTTTCCTTTTCTTTTCTCAAAGACCAAACCTTAAACCCGTTTCACTCTGGAGCCCATAGATTGGACCACAATAGGTCCCTGCCCAAGCACCACTTCATGGCTATATTTTGGGCCCTCCTGGCTCAGAGTGAATGTCAATAGTAACTGTTTCTCTGTTGACCAGCAACCCTGAGGGTCTTCGCCTGCCAGTTTGATTTTTTTTACTTTTAAATACAGGGGCCACCCCTTGACTCAGGTGTATGTATATAGCATTTAATTTGTGTCAGGTGTTGTATTGAGCAGTATGCAATTGTTATCTTATTTGATCCTCATGATAATCCTGTAAAGGAGGTATTATTATCCCCATTGTACATATGAGGCAACTCAGGCAAATAGAAGTTAAGTAACTGGCTCAGAGTCACGTAGGTAGTAAGTGTCCAAGGTCAGATCTGAAATCTGCTCTTCCCAACTTCAGCCCTAGCACTCTCTCCTCTGTGCCACTTAGCTGCTGAAGGCTTTTTTTTAATAGCAGCATTTTTTCATTTAGAGTTCTGGACAAGTATTTATCATAGGTTGAGACAAAACAAAAGAATACAACCATCATCAATGATACCATTTACAAACACACTCAGCTTAACAGAGAAGCTCTCTATTTTCATGTTTTCTGTTTTCATTGCAACTCATAATGTTCAAGTCCTACTGAGAGTCTATGTTCAACAGATATGGTTGGCTACCTAAGACAGACCAAAAATATTGGGTAAATGTCACATGAAAAGTCAGCAGAGATGCCCAAAATGTCAGTATGACTAGGATGGAGCTATTAGCATCACTTGAATTTAATAGTACGTGTTTGACAACTGACTCTCTAGGAGGAAAATGTGCACATGACACCCTTTTAAATTTAGTCCGTATGATTAACATTTTCTCTATTACTTTCTTAAGTTCAGACAATTAATTAAACCATAAATAAATCCCTGATTTGTGACACTTGCTGATTTCTGAGGTATAAATGCTCACACTGATAATTTAACTATGGGCTCTCATGAAATGGTTTGAGACAGTTCTAGTACAACTCTTCTTTTACCTGGGAAAGGCCACAGCCAGTCTCCTGTTTGTTGATATCATTCTTGAGTACCTCCAATATAGTATACCATGACTATAGCATTTCCAAGTAGGTGAAAAATGATTGGCATAAAGCTCCTGATGAATTTTCAAAAGAAAATTTTGACAAAGCCAAGATGGTGGAGCAACTTAGCTGAACTTTCCCAACATTCTCCTCTAAAAACTTAAAAATAATGCCTCAAATAAAAATTGGAAGCACAGAGCCAACAAAAATTTGGGCTGAGACATTTTTCCAGCCCAAGACAACTTAGGAAGTTAGCAGGGGAGGCCTGTGATTCAGAAGAAGAGTTGGCCTAGCATAGAGAGTACTGCAGCAGAACATCAGCAGCAGTCCTTGGAGGCAGCTGCACAGTGGCTTAGAAGGCCATTAGCACAAAGTAAAGGAGTGGGACAAGTGGTCAGAAAAAGATTGCAAGGGACTCTTTTCTGGCATGGGACAGAGGACCCTGTTGCATTCCATATGCATTTCCAGGTCACAGTCCCAGGACAAAGAGGATCACTAATGGTTGCAGCCACAGTAGAATGGGGGCCCTGGTCATAGTTCCAGGAAGGAGAAGAGTGCTTATGGTAAATATTTAGGTCTTCAAACAGGTGTACCTGCTACCACAGGCTCTGTAATGACTCTACCTCCTCTTCTTCACAGGGGAGCAGGACGATGGAGTTACACAACAACCAGTGAATTAGAAGGATTTCTGAGGCTCAGAGCTGCTTGATGTACTGGTGATCCTTTGGGAGTGAACTCTGGACAAATTCGGAGATGCTTGGAGCTGCCAGAAACCACAGAACCAGCTTTGATCAGCTCAAGGGAAACATTGAGCAGAAGCTGCAGACTTGAGACCTTCTTCAGGACTTACTCAACATCCTGCTGCCTGGCTTATTGTGTCTACATATGTCTTCTCTTTCAACCCCCACACCATCCTCATGTAGAGAGCTCTAAAAACTTTGTTATCTCACCCTTTTTCCACACTCCTTTGAGCAGCTGAGAACTCTTTCTCCCTCTCTGCTCCCTTGCAGGGTCTTCTCTCCCCTGCAAGTGTTTTTTTCTCAGACAATAAACGCTTTGTCAACTGTAATCAGACTCTTTCATTTCAGCAGACTCTGTTTCATTTCTCTTTATGGGCCTGGGGGTCTTTTGTTAACAGCACCACACTCTTTTAACATTGTGGTAAATATTTAACAGTCTTCCAGCAGTTGTACCTCTTAAAAGGGGCATCTGGGTTAAAAAGGAAGTTGCATTCGCCCATGTCTTCCTCCAAGGCACTATTTAGAAGCACCAGCTGTTCAGCTTCTGCTAGCTTCTGGAGCCAGGGCTAGGATCACATCACAGACCTGCTTACTATGTAGCAATTCATCAACAAATTGTAAAGAGATGCCAGATACTTGTAACAGTCAATGGCAGTGCCCATCAGCCTCATATACAGGGCCCCCAACATGCAGACACACTTGCAATCTTAATTTTTAATAAATGCCACTATAATATCCTTTTGTTCTATCTTCAACATCTTCAAGGTCAGGCACAGGAAAGGTATTAGTTTACTGTTGTTAGCAAAAATTTTGACACCCCTTTCCCCTCAACCCCCAACTTCAGTTCTATGGCTGTATCAATGGCAAGCTAGGCTGTGAGCCCAAAGCACTCCTCCTTCAAGTACTAGGTTGCCTGGATTTGCATCCAGATGATCTTCTCCACCAGGTTTTGCAGAATGATGCCCCGAATACTGCGAGCATCCTACACCATCCAGAATAACATCTTGAGAAGCCCTTGCAAAGAAGTATACAAAACTTATTTTTGATGTCTCTATTCTCACGTTACTTTGACCTTCTGTTACCTTAATAGCGCTACCTCCTCTAAACCCTTGGCACAGTACCCTTATACGATCTCTTTCTCTCCCCTTCTACCAAATCTGCTCTTAGAAAAGGGTGCAATAAACTCACATTTCATAGAGAAGAGTGTAAATGACTTAATGCATCTCAAAGAATTCGTGTTCACTGTGGTTATTTGCATTTAAATAAAGGACAAAGGTTTAAACAGCCAAGAAATGTTATCTCCCTTTGTGGAATTGCAAACATCTGACAAAAGGTAGAAGTTTGTCATGGGGCCAGGGAGATTCTCAAAACCTATGAAACCGTATGAGATAATCCATAGACTCTTCTATCATGTGTGTATGGCTAAGACTTTGTGTTAAGATGTTCCCACAAAGAAAGCAACCACAGCTGATTGCATAGACTTCAGTAGTATAATTTAATCTGCATAGGAGGCAAAAAAAGACAAAGAAAATAGCTGTTTGATGTTACTTTGATGTATTAATATTTCGATGGATCTGTGACCTCATCAAGGTAGTTATTCTCTCTAATTATGGAGCTCAAACCCACCCATGCCTGTCTATCCTGTGCTACCACCACCAGTTCATACATTCCTATATATCTGCATCTGGGTGTCCACCCAAAATGTCAGTGGTGGCCCTCTACTTCTTTTGACATTGCATGGATATCAATGGAATATATAAGCTGTGTATCAGTTATCCCTCACCAAATGACTGGTCCATCTTGTTTTCCAGTCATACATTTCTCTGATGGATTGTTTAGTTTACTTCTCCTACACAATTCCTAGTTTGTAATGTGTTGCAATTCATTCATGCTAAATCATACCTTTGTCCTTTTTGGAGAGCTTCAACTTTATTTCTTTGGAATCTGTAAATTCTGATCGGCAGAATTAAAAAAAATACCAAAGAATATTTGTGGAAAATGATCAAATAAAGTTATTTCAGAGAGACTCTTAGGGCCATTAAAATGCTTTTTAGATTTCTTTTTATTTTAGACAAATACTAAAACTTAAATATATAATAAGAAAAGAAAAAGAAACATTTTAAATTTAAATATTAAATGAGAAAGAAAAAAAGCCATGTCATGTGCACAGTAGAACATAGGAGAGGATTCAGAATATGTAGCAATAACTTATCATTTTAAGAAAGCCTATATATTAAATGGTGTGCATTATGTCAAAAGACATCCATCTTTTCTTTGCTTCCTTTTAGGTTTTCTTTTGTTCTCTGCTGTACCTTTTTTACTTTGTTCTCCTCTGCCCCTTTGTCTCCCAACCCATCACCCAAAGGCTACAATTGAATGTGGACATATTTATATGTAGGTGTTGATTTATACATACACATATACATATACACACATACGTACATACATACATATATAAACATATGCTTTCTCTAAGAGATTCTACTCCTAATCTTGTTTTTATATTTGTGCATATTTCTCTTTTTTTCCTGTTTCTTCTAACTCCTCTACTTCTGCCTGCTACCTTGCCTTCCTATTACTTAACCTACTCCCACTCCAGCAATCCCTCCCTTATCCTCCCATTCTCCTAAATCACCCTTCTACATCCCCCTTTTAACCTATTCCCTCACTCTCCTCTCTAAGATTCCTCCTTTATCTGCTCCATCTTCCCTATCCCCTTAGAGTTTTATTATTTTTTTAAATTTAGAAGACTTTTATACTCTTCTAGATGTATATATATTTTCCCCTCTTAAACGTATTCCTGATGAAAGTAGATTTCTGGAACAAACAGCCCCCCTCCCCAATCTAATTCCTCTGCGTTGGTGCTTCCTCTTATACCTCATTTAGGTAAAATAATTACTCTTTCAGCTGTTCTTGAAAGGTTTTAGTTTTTGAAGTCATATCACACTCAGGTCTACCCCAATCTTTCTTATAAGCTGCCTAATTACTAGTAACAATCTTAGACATAGATTTTCCGTTTTCCATACATAAAAACTAAACATTCTACCCTTGTTTAATCCCTTGTAATTGTCATTGGTATGTACCTTATATTTCTCTTGGCTCTTATGTGTCCAATCTTCTATTGAGTTCAGGATTTTTTTTAAACAGAGTTCTGGAAGTCTGACAGTTGATCAGATGTCCATTTATTTTTCATTCAGAAATATGCTTAGCTTTACTGGGTATGATATTTTTGACTGGAGGCCCAGTTCTTT
Source organism: Trichosurus vulpecula (assembly GCF_011100635.1). NCBI lineage: Eukaryota > Metazoa > Chordata > Mammalia > Diprotodontia > Phalangeridae > Trichosurus > Trichosurus vulpecula. The sequence continues at coordinate 257,518,992 of NC_050580.1, read as the reverse complement.
TGTTCTTCATGATCTTTTAGTGTGGCCAACACTAGGTCTTGTGTGATTCCAATTGGGGTACCATCATACGTAAATTGCTTTTTTCTTGTTCCTCATAGTATTTTGTCCTTGATCTGGGGGTTTGGGAATTTAGTTATTATATTCCTGCAAGTTTTCTTTGTAAGATCTCTTTCATGTGGTGATCAGTGGAGTTTTTCTATTTCTACTTTCCCTCTTGTTCTAATGCTTCAGGACAATTTCCTTTAATTATTTCTTGCATCATTGTATCAAGATTCTTTTTTATCAGACCTTTCAGGTAGTCCAATTATTCCTGTGTTTTCTCTTTTTTATCTGTTCTCTAGATCTATTGTTTTTCTAATGAGATTTTTCATATTCCCTTCTGCTTTTTCATTCTTTATATTTTGTTTTTTTATTTCTTCATCTGTTTCAAGTTTGCTGGCTTCTCCTTGCCCAATTCTGATTTTCAAAGAGTCATTTTCTTCCTTAAGATTCTGGATCTCCTTAGACTTGGCTCTTCTCAGCAATGCAATGTTCTAAGACAACTCCAAAAGACTCATGATGGAAAAAGCGATTCACATCCAGAGAAAGAATTATGGAGTCTGAATGCAGATTGAAGCAAAATATTTGCTCTCTTTTTTTTCTTTTTTCTTTTCTCTTTTTTCTCATGGTTCATTCCATTGGTTATAATTCTTCTTTACAACTTGACTATTATGAAAATATGTTTAGTGTAAAGGTATATGCAGAACCTATATTGGATTGCTTGCCATCTTGGGTGGGGAGGGGGGGAGAGGGAGGGGTAGAGAATTTGAAACTCAAAAACTTGAGGGAGGAACTGAATGTTGCAAACTAAAACTGACATTAATTAATTAATTAAAAGTATTCTGGATCTCCTTTTCTAATTGGTTGACTTTCTTGCCATAATCTTCTTGTTTTTCTTGTAGTATTCTTCTTTTTCTTTTTCCTCAATCTCTTATTTGATTTTAAAATCTTTTTTAGCTTTATAAAACAAGCAAATGTTTATATATTTAGTTTAATATTTGACGCAGAAGATACATTTAAATAAATATATTAAATATTTTAAAGCACTTTTAATTGTAATTTTAGACCTTAGACATGATGCCAAGTACATGTGCATGTATAATTATTTCCTTAGATTGTTTTCCACTTACTTTCTAAAACAAGTTACATCATAACAGAACAGGACCAAAGTCACTTTGATGAAATGTTTTCCATTAACATTTCATAACTGAATCAAGTACTTACTTAGCTTGACAGAATTATATATATATATAGATAGATAGATAGATATATAGATATATAGATATGTATACACACACACACGATTTTAAAGCATTCTGTGATTCTCTGAGTTTCTTATTACGTCGCTTTCACCACTTTTTTTAATCAACTTGTCACTTGTCATCCAAGAAGATATTCAGGAAAGTTTATAAAATGGTATTAAATAGATTGGGAGTGAGCTATAAAAACAAAACACAACGTAAGTGCCAAGAAGGGCTTCTGAGGGAAATCAAGCCTTTTCATTGCCATAAGTCTTCAGTGTGGTTGAACTTAAAGACCAAACTTAAAGGCCAAAAAAGATAAATGCATTCTGGAAAAAATAGCAATTCCAGGGTACGCTATTGGTTTTTATTTAATGACTTAGCCTCATAGATGTAATCAGAGATCCAAAGGCCGACCTGAATCCAGCAAACAGCCATATTTGAGCTCCTATTTGACTGAAGCATCCTTTGCTATAACTAACACCATGGACTTGTCAGTTGGACACCGTATTAATCATGAGGAAGGCAAGAGCTGCTATTACTCCACAGGCATGATAGGAGTGGTTGAAGTCTTCCATAGAGGGATAAATAACAGTTGCATTTATGATGATCCACCACCCTGTAAAAAACAGAACTCCAGCTACAAAGGATGCAATAGTATTATGCATTTTCCCCCCAATCAATGCAACCTGAGCATCAAAGGCCTTCCAGAAATCTAGACATTTTTCAGGTCTCCTCTAGTGGCAGCAGTCTACCATCATGATTCCACAATTAAAAGTAAATTGATGAATAGCTCTCCAGGAATGGTGAGGGAGAGGAATCCTGGGAGAATTTCTGGCGGCCGTCAGTTGGGCCATTGGTCAGCCATTCCCCAGTGCTCTGTTGCAGAATACCTGCAACTCTTCTGCCTTGAAAAGCCTCCACAACCCAGCCTGAGGCCACCAAAAAAAACTACGGGCCCATCCTGAAGCCAAGATGTAACTTAATGTCTTTCTTAAGTTCTCCAATTCATTCTTTTTGGGCAGGTGACCACTTAACATTACTCTTTGGAGTAGAAGAGGGTTTCTTTGCTTCAGTATCCTCTCTGAAGATGAACCCTGGTCTTCTCTATTCCCATAGTAACTCTCTGTGGTTGGATTCTTTCTCCTTTGCCTGTGCATTTTTTCAGAGGTAATACTTTAGTTTTTATAATCACCGCTAGTCCTAGGGTCTGGGGGATCCTCTTCAGTTCTCCCCTCTGACCTTGAAGTCAAACCAATACCTTCAGCCTCCTGTAAGTGCCCACAGCCAGCAGCAACCCTGCCCCATTGCTCCTGCACTCATCAGGCATGTGCTGGTTCCTTCTTGGCTCCGTCCCCCCCTCCCCACCCCTACCCCGCACACAAGCCTGCTGGGTCTGGCCTTCCTTGTTGGCAGAGCTTCCCTAGATCTTCCCCAGGTCAGACGTCAATTCCACTCACTCTCCAGGGGGGTAAAAGTTCATGTGGTGGGCTTAGGCAGCCTCCCAACCCAACTGAACTCAGGGCTTTCCTCTTGTTAAAGAGGTCCATAGCCTGGATGTGTTTACTCTTCATAGGGAGGAAATCTAGTCCTGCGGTCTTTCTTCAGGTGTTCTCCAATTGTCCCAAGAGGACCCCTGTTCTGCCCCTACTGTCATTTGTTTTCAAGCCTCTATGTTTACTCAGAAGTGTTAGTTTATCTCTTTTGTGGAGGAAAATCTTAAGAGGTTGAAATTTTCTGACCTATTCCACCATCTTCCCAGAATCCTCTCAAAAATAGTAATTTCTCACAGGCAATCCAGCCCATTGTCCTTTTCCTGTTCAATTTGAAGTCAAATGCATCATTCATTTTCAATATCTATTCAACCTGTATGTGCCCTGGGCCAGCTCCATGGGTTGGCCATCCTACTGCCATTAGTCTCGATCTTCATCTAGTTGGATATTCTTGCATGAAAAATAAGTCTAAACTCCTTTTTTGAGTGATATAGATCTTATTTAGCAAGCCCCATGATGATCTGGGACTTGATTTAATAAACAAGATATCAGAAACAAACAGGAGCATTTGGAGGAAATCACTATGTAAAAGGAATTCCTTTTTCATTTGGACTTTGCAATGGACAGCTTGCATGACAGTGAAAAAAGTTGGTGAAAACATATCTCATAGAATCATGATTTAGAATTTAAAGAGACCTTAGAGGCTATGTAGTTTAAACCCTACATCTCACTGATGAGGAGGCACAGGCTCAGAAATGTTTAGTGACATTCCATGGGTCACAGTTAGAAAGTGTCCGGGACAGGATTTGAACCCATGTTATCTCGGCTCCAAGTCCACAAGTCTATCCATTTCATCACACTTTTTCACCTTCTTCTTATATGCCTCAATCAACATAAATGATTAAAGAATCATCAAACAAACTTTTCTCTGTTGTTATACCTTTTGAGGAAGCTTATGTGGGTAGAATCTGGGCTTGGATTTAGGTCTTCAGAAAATTATTTCAGGTACTTGGTTAGTCAAAATGCACTAAAAGCCACAGATCACATGCTTCTACCTATGGTTATATTTATCAGCCAGTCACAGGAAACAGTCATTTAAAACAAGGTATTTAATCAAACAGCACAATGTGAAAAGAACTCCCCTTTCCTCAGCCCACCCAATGTTACATTCTTCTACAAGTTAAGACATTATTTAGCGGTACATGCATGCAAAGAACATGTGTGATCAGAAAACATGTATGGACAGGCAAAATGCATGAAAGAGGACATGGGGAAAAGTGGGGTCAGCATAACGGACACCTCTGATGCTAGAGGGCTGCAAATGTCTTTTAAGGATGTTATCTTCCTCTCCCCTGTGGTTTCTGGATAGTCTCACATTTGTACTTGTATTTTCATTGCATAGCACAGTGCCTCAGATGTGAAAGGCACTTACTAAATACATATTCCTTTATTTATACTTTCATTCTAGCTCTCTGATGCCATCTCCCAAAGTGTGCTGACTACTATGCCTCTGTGCTACCATGGCTACCTAAGAACTGACAAAGAAAAGCTAGTCAGAGTACTCTAGGCTGAGATTAACTCTGTTCTTTTGACTGTCCATGTCTGGTATTGATTCAAAATTGATGGTCTCAGGAAATTATCTTGCTTAGGATGAGAGAATTCCTTGTAACTTCTAATTAATACTTGATAGGATCTTCTTACCCTCAACCTGATTTCAAGGACTCTGCCAAAAAAAAAAACCTCACCAAACTCCTCTCTCATTACAAAAATTATTTTTGGTATGCAAATAAAATTGAACAATAATAAAAAGTTAACAAAGTAAAAGCAAAGTAAAATTCATTGCCATGGTCCATTTACCTTTCTTATGAGTATCTGCCAGTACTTGAGAGTCAAAGGCTGCCTAGGTCAGAGGTAAGTGTGATCTGGGTACCTATGGATGTCCCCAACATCTTTTTATGAAGTTCACAATGACAGATCTATTTTCATAATAGTACTAAGATGTTTTAATTTCTCATATGATAAACATTGATAGCTATAAACCACATAAACAAAAGCTTTTGGGGAGGGGTTCTCAATAATTTTAAGAGTATAAAGTGATCCTGAGACTGAAAAGTTTAAGAAATCCTGGACTAGGTGAAAATTACAACTCATTCTCTTATCCCTATCCCTCCCAGCCCAATTTCCATATCCCTGAACCTTCTCTGCTTTCCCTTCCATTAGGAATACCATACTCTAGAATACCATCTTGTTGCTAGCTAACTGTCCTTCATATTGTATTTCTTTCCATAATCTTGAAATCATGGAAATCCACATTGCCATAGGATTCTCATCCCTCACCATCCTCTTCACTACTGGATGCATTTTCTCTCTCACTCTGGTTTTCCAGCTCATCAGCATTCTTATTTCCTATGACTTGACTCCACCCAACTCATGCCTCCTTCTCCTTTCTCAAACTCCAACACTACTGGAGGAAATCATACAACCCTCCTGAATCATCTCACAACAAATTTGTTGTCTATTCTCACTTGGGGCCTCAGTGCTGCATGTTTATTCCTTTACTAAGAAACTGATACTTAAAAGACAGTTTCACGTATTTCTGTAGCTGAAAAATATAACAGCCTTCTGGGGATTCACCTTTGCATATATATTTGAATATGGTTCCGTGCTTCTCCTTGAATGATGGATGAGTTGGTGGATTCATACTCCAAAGTTTTCTAGGTTGCTAGGGCTGATAATGAATCCTTTATTGCCAAAATCCTTTAAGATCCTATACTTTTATACCATAAACAGGCATTAGAAACGCTGAGTGGAGAAACAAATTAGTGATAGAAAAATTACTCTCTGACCTTGCCATTTATTTATTTATATATCCTTGAATTTTTTTTTTAGTGAAGTATTTCTGTTGCTGTACAGAATCTACATAATTATTTGCCAAACCCTCACTTGGAATATCCAGTTTTCCAATTTCCTAAGGGTTTTTACCTTGCTCTTGGAATGGTTTTTTATCCTAGGAGTGACTTTCTGTATGTTTATGGCACTCAGATGGTTTCAGTTAAGTAGTATGCATCCTGGGCCATTGCTAGTTGTCTTGACTTTTTCTTGCTACTGGACGTCGATGACTCTGGAGGAGAGAGTAAGGCTAACAATTTTGTACAGCTTTGCCTCACTTTAATGTAATTCACCTGCAAAGCAAAACATAATTCTTGTGATGACATTGGATCTCTTTGAGAATTAAAGACAATATGGGGGGCTAAGGAGAATTTGAGTAGCTTGTTTTAAAGTCTCGAACTCTGGTACAACATTGAATGCTGTTGCTCTACTTTAGGGCTCCCTAGGGTACTATGGTTTAAGCAAGTCAATTATTGGGGCCACTGAAGGGTTCCATTCTTCTCCAGAAAGAAGTGAAAGATCAGAACCAATCAACATCTTTGTGAGATCCCCTACTATCCACAGTGCACTGGAACTTCTAAGAAACCCTGGAATCAACCCATCACGGGCATGTGACCATGGGACAGAACAGGTTTGTTCACTTAGAGCAATTTTCCCTAGTTTCTTAGTTAAAGATCAGCACTATTTCATAGTTTAGACATTCCATCACTCTGTTTGAAAGGTTTTGAGGATACTGATAATACCAACATTCCTTGCATTTTCTGCTATATAAGAAAATTAGTGAATAGTAATGATACCACTTGGAGTGTAATTGTATTAACCTAAACCAGTTCTAGCTATAGTTACAGTTACAACAAAACATGAACAAGAATGATAATAAAATTTAAAAAATATATCTCATTAATTCATGCCTCATGAATTAAGAATTTGTGATAAATTAGACAGAATAAAATTTTTATTAATGTTTTATATGTAGAAAAAATTCCCAAGCAAATTGAGTCTGAAAACATGATTACCAAGTATTATATTTAAAATAGGTATGAGAACAAACTTTTTGAAAACATTAAAATTAACATTTGTGTTTGGCAAACAATTTATACATTCATTCTGAATCATTCTTATTCTTCAGAGAAAATTTTCTAAGAATATGAGGAAGAATTTTATTAAGTTATTTTAGGTTTCTCTATATTTTTGAAGTAGTAGGTCTATATTTCTTTAGAAATCATAATTTAGTATTTTCATTAATTAGGTCCCCCAAATCAGCCCTCTAACTCACACAACTGATTCTGCACTAACATAAATTTTTATTCTTTCTACTCTGTGTTGTACTTCTCCTAATCCTATTTATCTTAAATACCCAAGAGCTAGCTTCCAAAATCTCATGATATTAGCATATTTTTTCTTTAAAAGTTTTGCTGATAAATTTCATTTTAACATGTCATACAAACTCTAACTGTATTAATCAATTTAGTATAGTAATAGGTATTCAATACCTCTATGTGCTAGGTGATAGGAATATAAAGACTAAAGTAAAACAATTTCAGTCCTTAAGGAGCTTATATTGGTGGCCTATATATGTACATATAAGTAGATATGAATTATATAAAATATAAATGCAAGATATTTTGGAGGTGGAAGGAAGGCCCAGAGAACAAATATTTGGAACTTTCAGTAATCTATAGAAGAAAAACTAACTGGATGAAAAATATATGTATATCTTCCAGGCAATAACATGCAGTTGAATGGTCAGTCTTTGGGTTAAAAATGGAGGCCCACAAAACCTTATGAGTTCACAAGGGATGTGTAATCTTTATTAGAGATCCTTTGGAAAACAGTCAGAAATAGCAAATGTGTTTATGCCTCACTTGCTTTTACGTGCACCATTTTAGCACGTAAAAGCTCTAAAGAATTTAAAAATTATTTATATAAGATCATAAGTAACTGCTTAAAAAAATCACCTTGCATGTTTATAAGCTATATCAGATTTTTTTACTGTCTCAGGGAGGAAGTGAGGGAAAGAATTTGGAATTCAAAACTTTTTAAAAAAAATTTAAAAATTATTTTAAAATATAATTGAGGAAAAATAAAATATAAAACATTTTAAAAATCATGTGTAATTGTCTCATTCTGCTAGAATCACTTCTCTTTGTACTTGTTTTCTTTCTAATCTTTGATAACTGTTAAATGGTAGGGTGAAATTTACTATAAGAATTAAAGACAACAGAATGCTAATTCATTGACTATCAAAATCAGTCTCCAAATTTTCTTTTGGCCTGGTTGGTATATAGGGCTGAATCTATCAAGATAAATTTTAATGGTGATAAATGTTAGGCCTATGCTTGCATTTAAAAAAAAATGAACTGCCTAAAATACAGTGGAAAGAAACATGTGATAAGAAATCACAAATGTACCACCTCAGTCCCCAACAGGCCTAAACCATGTTGTGGGGAAGCCCTGTTAGATATTAATCCTATCACATACCACACCATGGTAGTAAGGTCGTAAAGATTTTCTAACGGACCTTATACCCTTTAAAATACTTTTAGGGCATTTACTATACAGTCCTCCTGGCACAGTCAGCACTAAGGAGGAAATGAAAAACAACAATAAAAGATGTACAACAACAAAATGTGCGTTTCAGTCCCCCCAACCAAAGGAGAGAGAAAGAAAAGAAAGTGATAATATTGAGAGGGAGAGGAAAAAATGTGGAGAACAAAAGCCAGGAATCCTACCTAGGCTTTTCTTCCTCCTTTCAGAAGCATCATCTCAGGTTTTAAAAGTTTGGTCCACATGAAGTATGATGTCAAGTCCTTGCAGTTGACAATGATTCCTGTGAGGATTGGCTTATTATTGGGCCCTAACTACATTTTTGAACTTTTATTGACCCACCAATGTATTGGGAAGTTCTTATGTGTGCCATAACCAATTTAGTTAGCTTCATTTAGGAAAACAATTTAAGGCTCACTTCCATGAGTTTAGCAAACTCTCTAACGCACGTGTGCAAGGTTAGTAAACTTTAATAATCACAATACCCTTGTGATTGGTATGGGAGTTGAAGTTCTAGCCACCCACTGATTGACTGTCCCTATGGTCCTCCTCCTGCTCTGTTCCTGTGAGTTTATCTAATAATAACAATCAGATACAAGGGCAGACACCTGGAGCTCTGACTGTTCCCAGGATCCCCATCCCTCAGAGTATCCTCTGTTATGACACTAATGGCTATTATAATACAATTTATATGCCCCTCTTATAATTGGAGAGCCACCACTATGCCAGGTAAAGTGTCATTCTTTGGGATCCAAGTTTTCATAGGTGGGTCCCATTGAGCTAGCAGAAGAGTTAGGGTATTGAGCTTGGACTGAAGGCCTTAAATATGAATAGTATTGCAATTTACCCACACTTGGAAAACTTTTAGAGCACTAACAGCTGAGGGTGGTAGGTGGTCTCAATCTTGAATTTACTGTATTCTCTATATATTCTGTATTATTCTGTATTACTCATAAAATTAAAACTTCTGAGGTGCTTATTTTGGGTTTCCTCTTCTAAGAGTTTTGTTTATTGCCTTGTAGATTTTGCCTATTGGCTCTCTTTTTTTCTGTTGTAACTCACTCTTAGAAATATCAGTTTCTCCAGGTGAAAAGATATTGTCCCATGGTAGGAATTTTCCACAGTTCATTATTGACCTTTGCCTTCCTCTTGGTCATTTTTTCCCCAATTTGCCTCAAGACCTGTTCCTTAAGTCTGTACCCTCCCACTCTTTTGGGTTTCAATTGCTTCCAGCAGTGAATCTCCTCTTGAGGCAGAATGAGTGGTTTAAACACCAAATCCCTGCTTATGATACCAATTGGAAAGTCCCCATCTCCATTCATGGACTCTGTCTTTTCCCCTAGAAGAATTCCCATCACTAAAACAAGGTTCCCCCCACTTTTTTTCAACTCCTCCTTTTCCTTTACGTATATTTTGCTCTTTGCTCTCTTCTTCCCAAAAAAATTAGTTTGGTCATTTCCCCTTAACTGTGAATCTTTGACTTGATTAAGATATATCACATATTCCCCTCTATTTTCTTCCCCTCCCCTTTTATGTGCTCCTCTTTTCTCTAATTTAGTCCCACAAACAAACATTTATTTACCTATAGATAGGGTTTTATGAGGTTTTGCCCATGATATTTCAGGCCTGTTTCCCCACCATTATGTCTATTTGACTTCTGCTTTCACTTCGGTGGCCAGGCCAAGCTGTATGAGAATCCCTATCTTCTTCTCCATTAAGTAAAGTACTCCATAAGTAAACTTTGATCCAGCAGAATTTAGAGTTCTAGTTGAGCATTCTTACTGCTTCCAAGTGCCCATGGCCATATATTATATGAAATATTCCTATCTTCTCTTCTCAGGTCCTCTTTTCCTGAGGAGAAACCTATCATGAATGCTGTAGCATTCAGAGGCCTTGCCACTGACTTTGGGTTAACTGAGTGTATTATGAGGGTAGAATTTATAATTTCAAAAAGAATCATATATATGTCTGAAAGGTTTGGAACCACCAGATATAAGGAATTCTCAAAGTAGCAGGCAGAAGAATCAAAGCATATATTTAGGCTCCACAGTAACAAACCCACAAACCAGCATCCCCATTTCGATATTTTGATCAAAAGCTTCCAGGCCCAATAAGTCCACCTCACAAGAGTAACCAGGAGGCCACAGAGAAGCATGATGGTATAAAGCAAAATCATATACATGCTTCCCCTCTATGGTAAAAAGATTACCCACTGGCCTCAAGTCCTTGTTCAGCACTCCTCAATCCACATGTAGGTCAGCTCTGCTACCGGCAGCTCCTGCTTCAGCTTGGGCTGTAGCTGTAGCTATAGCTGTCTCTGGCTCCAACGACAGCTGTTTTTAACCATCTGGCTAGCAGCTTCTGCGAGGGTGTAAGGTATGCCAGGGAAAGCACAGGTTCTTTCAATCTGTTTAATCAAGGGAAGCAAGGTGAAGGGGCCAACAAGCTTACTCCAATCCAACATACAGACAGCATTCAGTTAGTTCAGGGGAAAAAGCCAAACTATTCAAGGGCACTTGTTGACTAAGTGCTAAGGAGCCCATTTTTGGTTACTAACACACTGAGTCAAAGCTGTCTCCTAGAGGAGTTAGGCCACAAAATCTTCTACTACCTTTTGAATGATAGGGCCATGGAGTTGTTATAAAATAATTCAGTTCTCCAGTGTTCTTGAGAGCTTTCTCTCATGAAGGACAGGTTGAAAAGGAGGCTGTCAGGGCAAGAAGGTTGGAATAAGTTTAAGCCCGCAAATTCCATTGATGCTTCAGTACCCTTGGACCACAAAGCTGCATCAACCACAGCCTGAAAAAGAGGATTTCAACCATCACAATGATTCCTTCTGTTGACTTGATAGACTGCTCAGCCAAAGGTAGATAACTGCACTATTCATATGTGGTTACTTTTTAGCCTGCTGGGCTGCAAATCCACAAATGGAGGTGGGAAGGGCCTGATGAGTCTGGATGCAGTTGGTCGTACTTCAAAAGCCCATGGATGAAGTGTAGACACACTGTGTCCCTCCAGTTTGTGACCAAAGTGGGGGGAAGTATGAGAGTGATCCAGTCACTGGGCACTTTAATGAGCTGACCCTAACTTACTCCTGGCATTGAAACTGTACCCTACAACCGTTAAACTAAACATAGATAGGTAGGTAGATAGATAGATAGATAGATAGATAGATAGATAGATAGATAGATAGATAGACGGATAGAAAAACAAATATATAGACACACCTATATCTATATACAGATAGATAAAGATGTATTGGAAGTGTACTCTATAAAGTTCAAACCTCTGAAAAGCTAGTGTTAGTCCCATAGAAAAGAAAGAGAGAAGGCTGGATCTCCCCTTTAAAATTTTCTCCACAGCTCAGATACTCTTGTAACACTGAATGTTGTCATTTACAGAAACCCAAGGCAATTATCTGTCTTCTTTGGCACCTACCAGAAAATTAAGAAAGCCTTCATGTCCCACAGTACCTATGCTACATGTCCCACAAAACCACAAACATTTCCTGGGTCCCACCAAGGGAGGCTGTTGCAGGAAGTGGTCTATAACTTCATCTCTCTCCTGGTTCATTGCATAATGCTCTGCACATGGAACACATATTAGTTGAGTTGAATTGGATACTTCAAGAGAAGTTGGAGACAAGAAGAAGCCTCTTTCATAAGTAAGGAAGATAAATGAGCTCAGCCTGGTTTAGGAAGAGGAAATAAAACATAACAAAAAGACCATGTCTTCCACGAAGCCAGGGACAGGTATATGTGGCCTAGAAGAAGCTGGACAAATGTGGAGGAAAGGCTAGTGAGAGAAATGATTAATAACAATTATTTAGGGAGATTCAGAGTTCCCCCCTTTCTTTCTTTTTTCTCCCTCATTTCAAGACCTGTCTCTGAAGAGCAGTTAAACTTCTCCTCTATCTAAACCAACCCAACCCAACCCAACTTCACAAGGAATCTCTAGTGTGAGGTGAATTCCTTTAAATCAAGCTTGGGTGGAGACTGAACTATTTTGTCTCATTTGCCCAAGTCTGGAGATGGTCTGGGTATAGAGATGGTCTCTATGTCCATGAGTGACATGATGTTGCTCTCAGTCCCTCATTAGTTGTTAACCAAGCAGGGTTGATTCCCATATTGACATTGAACTTATTCATAACTTCTCTCTTTCTCATAATGGGAGGGGGTGGAGCTGAGAAAGGAAAGGAATAAGAATTTATTAAGCCTAAAACTTACTACTTGCTAGGCACTATGTAAATTTTTTTACACTTTACAAATGTTATCTCATTTGTTCCTTACAACAACCCTGGGAAATAAGTAGGTTTATGTTACAGTTGAAGAAACAGACAGGAGTGATTGGCTTAGGGTTACAAAGTTCAGAAGGCTCAATTTGAAGTCAGGTTTTCTGATTTCAGGTCCAGTGCTGTATTGATTGCACCACCTTGTTGCCTCTAAGGAATCAGCAGAAGATAAATGTCTTTGATGAACTCCAATATTCCTCATAAAACTTGTATGCAGTTGAGAGCTAACAGTAAAATTCCCCCATTGGTCTTGATATGACCAGGAGAGCGTTTGTCGATTCTGTTCATTATAGTCCCCAGACCACTCAGCCAAATTCATGACTACTACCCAGCAATCAATGCAAATGATCTTATTGAGACCATTCCTCAAGGTTCTCTTATACACCAGCCATGTGACTTGAAGCTCCACCTACTAGGAGTACTTTCCAAGGCCCCTATACCTCAGGATAATCTCTATAACTCTTTTAATAGTCCCTGAAGTCCTGTTGCACATTCCTCTCTTGATTGCAGGCAGAGTTGTTGAATCAGGCAAATGAGCATTCCTCAGCTAGCAAATGCTTAACAAGGCTCCCTGGGCTTTGTGAGGAGGCAGGATACTGTGACTGGGACAAAGGTTTCAGCCTCTGGCAGAGTTGTGACTTGTTTGTGACAGGTGATAACACCTGAGTCACCTAGCTGTTTGTTGTCTTGAATGCGACATTTCCATTTAAAAAGAGGTCTCCTTTGCTCTACCCATCTTGTTATAAAGGCCATCTTGTTTCAGTCAATTCATGAGAGTAATTCTAGAAAATTATTCAACTACTGAGAAAGAAAGTCAAATTATACTTCTAGAAATAGCAAACAAACTTGACTTCTCATAAATGTTAAAGTAAAACTATCAAAATTATAAAACTATATACTAAGCACATAATCCAAAATTACATATCCTCAAAATCTGACAATTTGAAAATTGGGGAATTTACTTCATAGACAAATAAAACTTAAAATGAAATTATGAGCACAAATCTATGACTAAAGCTAATGCCATGAGATGAAATTCAAGATGACTTGGTATGATTGACAAAAAATTTGTTATATTTGAAGCATTTTATTACTAATTAGATTTTAAATGAATAGATGCAGATATATGGATAGTTAGAAGATACTATGAGAACTGGAGAAAAGATGACTATTAGATCAGCTGGAGGCTGCTAGTTTAAATCTAAAGGTTAGTTTAAAGATATTAGAGTAGTGATGGTTTCCCCACCTTGGACATCTTCAAGCAGAGCACCCATAGCTGACATCAATTCAGTTGACCCTGGGAGGTAGGAGTCATTATGTGTGAGGAAGTGAGAGAATAAAGTGTGAAGGCTTCACAGGGAATGTATCAATACTTAGAGAAAAGGGAAATGAGATGAATTTGAGTCCATAGAAATCTGATTATTTAGCCTTTAGGAATGTCTTTCTCCCCTGAAGTTTTTGTTCTTTCTTCTAGTTCTGATTTAAAGATTTACCAAATAAGAATAGGGTCACTGTGACCTGCCTTTCTTTACCGTGAGAGAGAAAAGAGGGCTTTCCCCTCCCCTTTTTCTCTATTCTCCTTCTTTAGATTTATAGATGTCACCTCAGCTGTGAGTGGAATGAATCATATGATTTCAGGGAAATCAGATGGTATTCCCATCTCCCCCTCCCCTTGCCTATCTCCCCCTATAAGGTAATTCTGTAGTTTCTGTGTTTGTATTGGGTAAGAATTTATTTCCTTATTCCTTGTTAGACTGTGGGGCCACTTGACCCTGCCAATGGGAATGGAGGTCCAGCCTCTGGGGTGGGATTTCTTAGAATTGTTTGTAAAAGGGTATATAATTCCCTGCTTGCCTTCTGTACTCCACCTCCTTCTACTAGTCCTGTCCTGGCAGAGGATGCCCTTTTCTCATGAGAACTGAATAAAATTTATTTCTGTTCCCACCTTGAGATGGCTGTTTATTAAAAATTAATTTTTTTAATTGGTGAGGGTCTTTCGCCCCACACAATTATTTTCCACATTTTATAGATCTGGTACAAGGGTGCTGGTCATAGTTCCAGGGCTGAGAAGAGTGCTTTATGGTTGCTCACACACCAGAAAACAGTCAGTGACCACACCTCTCCTTGGATCACACTGATGGGTGATGGGACCTGGACTCCTAAAAGAAAAAGATCATGTCTTTGAAAGCAACCCAGTACCTGAATTTTCCCCTACATTTTAGCCTAGATCACTGGAACCAATGCCCAAGGCATCTGACTCACTGCAGCCCACCTAGATGACCTAATTAGCTTACTTGATATTCCTTTCACTGTTTCAGCTGGTCCACCCCAGGCTATTTAACACTTCTTAATCCCATGAAGGTCCTTTCATTGTCCTTTTTGTATATAAGCATCAGTCTCATCCCCATTAAGTTGCAAGTTCCCTAAGAATCTTGCCCACCTTATTGGCATTACAATAAGCCTTGTCATTTGACTGGAAGAAGGTTTGAGTGTGTGGATTCATTTCAGTCAGACACTGCCCTGTACCCTGACATTTTGGGGTTCCCTGCAAACCAAACTGATTCAATACCACTTTGGAAGAACTTGCAGACTCCCTGTAATGGTAGTGTAAATTTGAAGATCTTCTCCATCCATTAATTAGGGGTCCAGGCCACACACTGGTGGGCACAAGATTGAGGTATTAGTATCCCTCATTCATTGTTAAAACAAGTAGCAGAGAAATGTTGCATATGTCAATTGGAAAAGGAACTGTTCCTCAGGTAGTAACTGGAGAGAACACAAAGGGAAAAGCTCTAGCCCAGATATGGCAGATAGATTATATTGGTCCCCTACCCCAAGGTAAAGGATGCAAATTCATATTTACTTGTGTTGACACCTCTTCAGGTGTACTAGTGGCTTGTACTTATAAGAATGCAACTCAGGGAAACATCTGTAAAACTCTAGATATCATAAGTCTATATTATGGAACCCCAATGCAGATTCAAAGTGACAATGGGTCACACTTCAAAGGTAATGAAATGAAGAGATATTGTATGTTAAACAATATAGAGTGCCTGTATCATATTCTATATTACCCACAAGCATCTGGATTGATAGAAAGAATGAATGGATTGTTGAGGAAGTTGAGTTCTAATAAGTCATATCAACATTGGAAGGATAATTTGTTCACTGCTTTACATAAATCAAATAATAGACCATTAGGAGGAAGTAGACCTCTAACCAGAATGATGCCCCTGAATCTGCAAATTAGAAAACAGCAGATACACAAGATCCAAAGTATTGAGTATTGGACTGTGAGGGAAGATGTCCCACCACCATATCCAGAATACCTGGTTTGGCAGGATAGGATTTACATTGTTTAGAGGTTTTGGTTGGATAGAAAAGAGATAAGAAAAATCTCTGCTAGGGTAAGTATGAGAATCCCTAAGAATCATTTTGGATGGATATTACCTGAACCAGGATTAGCAGCTCAAGGAATACATGTATTGGCTGGAGTGACATATTCTACTTATCAAGGAGAAATTATTGTGACGCTCCAGAATTCAGGTGAAGAACCTATAAAGTTTTGTATAAATCATAGAATAGTTCAACTGATTATTAAATACCTCTGGTGAAAACTGACCCTCCTTCCAAAATAACTATCAGAGGAAAGGAAGGATTTGGTTCTACTGATAGAATAAAATTGGGAGCTCAATGTTCCAAAGGCTGCAGAAATTATAGCACATGGGAAAGACAATACTGTAACAGTTGGGGAGATGAGGGTAAAGATGTCTGTTCTCTTTCCCTTGTAGCCACCCCAAACTACAGCCCCTTGCTACAGGTGGTCCCTCTCTCCACTTAGGACGTCATGTCCTTACATGCTTTGTCCACAGGAATATAATTTCAGTTGTCAATACTTTGTAAAATATTTTGGGGCTTGAGGGCTAGATGTTTTTCTAAAAGCTACTTTTTGTCCTGTGCAATTTTTATTTAGGAGTCCTTAAAATATAGTTCTGATAAAATAAGCTGTAAAAATGTTTTTTTGTTTAAAAAGTCCAGTGATTCTCTGGATCAGTCCATTGTGTTTCAAATGAAGCTACCTGAGTATGTCTTTAAACTGAAATCACTCTGGTTTTCACTGAATGGCCAATAATAGCCCCCAGCCTAAGCCTCTATGGTTCATTTTTTAGATTTTGATGGCTTGGAATGGAATGTAAGCAGCAATTGTTTTGGTTCTGGGCAGAAACTTTGAGCATCTTCTCCTCTCAGACTATTTTTGTGAAGGTAAATTAGGCCATATTCTGTCACAATTCATACCTAGCTATTAGCCATTGAAAGGGTGTTGCCTTAGACAAACTGAGGCCTGAGAAAGACCTTAATTTAGAAAGGATAAGGTCACCTATTATGTTTAAGTACATCTCCAATCATCTTAACTTTTGTCTTGCTACCAGATTTCAATGACTCTGGGGGAAGAGAATGAAGCTCATGACTTTTACTGCTCTGTCTCACTTAAATCTAATTCACAGGCATGTCAAAACATCAACCTCATGATCTTATTGGTCTTTTTCAAGAATGAAGGACAAATGAATAGAATGAGGTATATAATATTCTATAACTATAATAGAATCAAACTAGAATTTGGGATAAAGTGTGCATTATGATTTACACAAACGGAGAAAAACAACAAAAAAGATCAATTTCTATTCATGAAAATGCACTTAAATTAGGATAGAAACAATTACACCAACAAGGAAGAGGAAAAAGAAAGCTGATATTATCGAAGATTAAACCCTTCACTCTTAAATAAAAAGGAAAGTAATCATGAAAACAAAAATTGTCTTATTCACTACTTAATAGTGCTGGGAATAGATATAGGTGAATATTTCTAAAAATATATAATGTAGAGACCAATAAGAAAAAAGTAACACAACAAATTAAATTTATAATTTGTAATAATCAGTGTGAATAATATGAAATCTCAGTAAAAAATGAGTTGCAGAATATATTAAGAAACAAAACCCATCATTTACTGCTTTTGGGAAAAAATTTTTGAATATAAATTCACACTTTATTTTTTCTAATTACATGTGAAAATAATTTTTACCATTAGTTTTTTTTAAATTTTGAATTCCAAATTATCTTCCTCACATCCTCCCCTTGTACTTCCTTGAGAAAGCAAGCAATTTGATATAGATTATACATTTGCAGTCATGCAAAAGATGTCTTTAAACATTGTTTACATTCTTTAAATGCTGTTTAAAATGTTTTAAATTTTTTCATTTTAAGATTAAAATTGAATTAAAAAAATTATAAATGTTGTTAAAAAAACCCACAGACCCCCTCCCCAAATTCAAAAAAAAATTAAGCAAAAAAAGCATACTTCAATCTGCATCCAGATTCGATCAATTCTTTCTCAGGAGATGGATAGCATTTTTCATCACACATCCTTCAGAATTGTTTTGGATCCTTGTATTGCGTAGGGTAGCTAAGCCATTCATGAGTGATCATTGTACAATATTGTTGTTACTGTGTGTATGATGTTCTCTTGGTTCTGCTCACATCACTTTGCATCAGTCCGTATAAGTCTTCCCAGTTTCAGAAAAAAAAAACTTTCTTGTTCATCATTTCTTGTAGAACAATAGTATTCAATCACAATCATACGCCATAACTTGTTTAGCCATTCCCAGATTATTTTACATTCCTTGAATTTCCAATTCCTTGTCACCACAAAAGAGCTACTGTAAATATTTTTGTGCAAAGATGTCCTTTTTCTTAAAAAAAAAAACTCTATGGGATGCAGACCTAGTAGTGCTATTGCTAGGTCAAAGAGTCTGAAGAGTTTCATAGTCCTTTGGGGATAGTTCCAAATTGCTCTCCAGAAAGATTATATTGGTCCACAACTCCACAGAAAGTGCTTAATTTTCTTTTTTTTTTGTAATTCTATATATATTTTATTTAATATTTTAGTTTTCAACATTGATTTCCACAAGATTTTGCGTTACAAATTTGCTCCCAATTTCTACCCTCCCCCCATTCCAAGATGGCATATATTCTGACTGCCTCATTCCCCAGTCAGCCCTGCCCTCTTTCACCCCATTCCACCCCCCCCATTCCCTTTCCCCTTACTTTCTTGTAGGGCAGGATAGATTTCTATGTGCCATTCCCTATATAACTTGTTTCCCAGCTGCATGCAAAATTTTTTTTTAAAAATTTTTTAAGCATCTGCTTTTAAAACTTTGAGTTCCAAATTCTCTCCCTTCTTCCCTTACCACCCACCCTCCCTAGGAAGGCAAGCAATTCAACAGAGATCCCACATGTATCATTATGCAAAACACTTCCACAATCCTCATGTTGTGAAAGACTAACTATATTTCCTTCTGTCCTATCCTGTCCCCCTTTACTCAGTTTTCTCCCTTTACCCTGTCCCTTTTCAAAAGTGTTTGCTTTTGATTACCTCCTCCCCATATCTGCTCTGCCATCAATCATCCCCCCATTTTTTAATCCCCTTTCCCTTGCTTTCCTGTGGAGTAAGATGCCCAACTGAGTGTGTATGTTATTCCATCCTCAAGTTGAATCCGATGAAAGTAAGATTCACTCATTCCCCCTCACCTGCCCCCTCTTCCCTTCCAATAGAACTGCTTTTTCTTGCCACTTTTATGTGAGATAATTTACCCCGTTCTATCTCTTCCTTTCTCCTTCTCTCAATATATTCCTCTCTCACCCCTTAAATTTATTTCATATTTTTAGATATCATCCCTTCATATTCAACTCATCCTGTGCCCTCTGTCTATATTCCCTTCAACTCCTCTAATACTGAGAAAGGTCTCCTGAATTACATACATCATCTTTCCAGGTAAGAATGTAAACATAACAGTTCAACTTTAGTAAGTCCCGTATGAATTCTCTTTCTTGTTTACCTTTTCATGCTTCTCTTCATTCTTGTGTTTGAAAGTCAAATTTTCTGTTCAGCTCTGGTCTTTTCATTGAGAAAACTTGAAAGTCCTCTATTTTATTGAAAATCCATATTTTGCTTTGGAGCATTATACTCAGTTTTGTTGGGTAGGTGATTCTTGGTTTTAACCCTATCTCCTTTGACCTCCGGAATTTCATATTCCAAGCCCTTTGATCCCTTAATGTAGAAGCTGCTAGATTTGGTATTATCCTGATTATGTTTCCACAATATTCAAATTGTTTCTTTCTGGCTGCTTGCAGTATTTTCTCCTTGACCTAAGAACTCTGGAATTTGGTGACAATATTCCTAGGAGTTTTCTTTTTGGGATCTTTTTCAAGAGGAAATCAGTGGATTCTTTCAATTTCTATTTTACTCTCTGGCTCTACAATATCAGGGCAGTCACTAGCTTCAACTTGCTCCAACCTAATTTTTAAGGTGTTATTTTCTTCAGTGGTCTTTTGGACCTCCTTTTCTATTTGGCTAATTCTGCCTTTCAAGGCATTCTTCTCTTCATTGGCTTTTTTGGAGCTCTTTTGCCATTTGGGTTAGTCTATTTTTAAGGTGTTATTTTCTTAAGTATTTTTTGGGTCTCCTTTAGTATGTCATTGGCTTGTTTTTAATGGTTTTCTTGCATCATTCTCATTTCTCTTCCCAATTTTTCCTCTACTTCTCTTACTTGCTTTTCCAAATCCTTTTTGAGCTCTTCCATGGCCTGAGTTCAATTCATATTTTTCTTGGAGGCTTTTGATGTAGGCTTTTTGTCTTTGTTGATCCTCCTGGCTGCATGATTTGATCTTCTTTGTCACCAAAAAAGGAATCTAGAGTTTGAGTTGGAGTCTGAGTTCATTGTTGCTGCCTATTCATATTCCCACCCAACTACTTGACCCTTTAGCTTTTTGTCAGAATATGACTGCTTGTAGAGTAGGGAGTAATTATCCCAAGATTTAGGGTTCAAGCATTGCTGTTTTTATAGCTACTTCTACTCCACCATCACCCCAGGCTCTGGCACAGCAGTGCTCCTTCTCCCCCAAGAACTACCAACTAGGACCGCAATTCAGATCCAAGCAGGGCACAGCAAGAGAATCTGCCTTTGTGCCCACAAAGTGCTCCTTGCATTCCCACTCTGATCTGCTGCTAGATTCCTCCCACTGTGTGAGCCAGGGACTCGGGAAGCTACTGATCCTGGTGCTCTGGAGGCAGCCTCAGGAGCTCCCTGCTACTGTTACCACCACCACTGCATGACCTCCTCCACCCCCAGAGCTGGCAGCCAGACTGTCTTGAACTTGATCCCGCAGATTCCCCCTAACCTGCTCTTTGGCATTTGTGGTCTGAGAAGTCTGGTAATTGCCACAGCTCACTGTTTAATGGCCCCAACACCTCTTCCAGTGGGCTGACTCTGGGTCTGGTCTGTCCTGGCACGGCCCATGCTGGGCTGCCCTGCGCTCTTAGCACCATGCAATAGACCCTTCCCGGTGACCATCCAGGCTCTGCTGGGTTGGAAATCTGTTTCCCTCTGCTATTTCTTCGGTTCTGCAGTTCTAGAATTTGTTCAGAGACATCTTTTACAGGTGTTTGGAGTGATTTGGTGGGGGGGAGCTTAAGCAAGTCCCTGCTTTCCTGCCGCCATCTTGGCTCTGCCTACCAAAAGTGCCTAATTTTCCCACATCCCCTCAAACATTTGTCATTTCCTTTTCTGCCATATTAGCCAATCTGATAGGTTTGAGGTGGTACCTCAGAGTTGTTTTTATTTTCATTTCTCTAATTAATAGTGGTTTACGGCATTTTTTCCTATGATTATAGATAGTTTTGATTTCTTATTCTGAAAACTGCCTATTCATACCCCTTGACCATTTGTCAACTAGGGAGTGACTCATATTCTTATAAATTTGACTCAGTTCTCTATATATTTGAGAAATGAGTCCTTTATCAGAGAAACTTGCTGTAAAAAATAGTTTCCCCAGGTTCTGCTTTCCTTGTAATCTTGGCTGAATTGATTTTGTTTGTGTAAAATCTTTTGAATTTAATATAACCAAAATTATCCATTTTATATCCTACAGTGCTGTCTCCTATTTTGTCATCATTTCTTCCCTTATCCATAGAATTGACAGATAAAATATTCTGTGCTTCTCTAATTTGCTTATGATATCACCATTTATATTTATATTCATGTATACATTTGGATCTTATTTTGGTCTATGGTGTGAGATGTTGGTCTATACCAAGTTTCTGTCAAACTGCTTTCCAATTTTCCCAGTAATTTTTGTCAAATAGTGAGTTCTTGTCCCAAAAGTATGTACTTTACATTTATCAAACACTAGATTACTATGGTCACTTACTACTGTGCATTGTGTATAAAAAATTTTATTGCAAGACTATTTAACATAACCAAATGTTGAGGTTTATTTATAATATACCATACACCTTCCAGTTGAAAATAAGCTAGAGTGACAATATCCAAGGAATTCAGTTAAAAATATTGAATGAAACAAATAAGGACACTCCATAATTGGTGTTAAGGAAAAATGAAAAAAATGAACAATTTTCAATACAATACCCACAAAACAGTTTGACAGGTAAACTCATAAAAACAAATATTTTAATGCATATTTTCAAAGAATGACTTTAATTCTACAGGAAATAATAGTCTCTCAGGGCTATCATATTTTATCAAGAATCCTTATATCATATATTATGTAAGATAACACTAAAGGACTAAAAGAAAAATTGTGCCAATGTCTATTAGCCATTACTCTCTGTTACTTTATCTGTGACTACCCTGATAGGCCTAAATGAGAATGATGCTTTCCTCTTTCTTATTATCATATGCTTAAATGGCTTCCACACTTTAACATTGTACATTACCAACATAAATGCTACAAAAATGATTCCCCCCAGAACTACAGCTGTTGTAGCAGCAATAAGAATTCTTCCTGGAAATGGAAGTGGCACATCATCTACATAAATCTGAAACAGAAAGAAAAGGTCCTTAAGATCACTAACCTTAATTACTACCTGAAATAATAATAACAGAGGATAATGACAGCTTTAGGTCGTTGGGTTTTTTTAATAGATCTTTACATGCAATCTCATTTGAGCTTCAAGCAACCCTATGGAGAGACTTTAGGTATATTTGTCTATAATATTACCCCTAAGTTCCTACAAACCTCTCTGCTACACAAGCACTATAAGGGACACGGCTATACAGAAGGGACAAGATTTGTGCTTTCTGGCCTCTTCTTGAGTCTATAGATAAGCTGTACCTGGTGGCTGAGAGACCTGGAAGCAGGACCAAGCAACGGGTGCTGACCAGGTACCATTCTAGGTGTTGGAGTGCCCAATCTATAAGGAAGGCAATGATTCTCTCCACATTTCCCTATTCATGAGGGAAAGGAATGAAATCTTATTCTCTCCATCTTTTCCCTTTGAGGAGTCTTGTGCATACTGGAGAAAAACGGGAGCAGGGAGGAATTTTCTATCCACAGAGAAGCTCAGGAAGAGAAGGGAGCTAGAGGGGGAGGGAGAGAGATTGCAAGACTATTTTGCCAATAGTAGTTTTGCCAGTTTTATCTTTTTTTTCTGATGTACCATACGGCAGCAGTGATTATATCTTAGTGTTTGGATCAATACTGATACAGAGAGAAAAGTAAAAAAATGTACTATATAAGGTGGGGTAGAAGTAGTACCAAAATGCAGTAATTTCCATTTTTTGTATTGAATCCTAGACTAGGATTTGGAGCATCAGTAGTACTTCTGAGCCAAATTTCTTTGCACAGCTCTCTCTCAAGCCCAATTTACTCACAAGTCAAGATATCACCTTCATGATACCATCGGTCCTCTTCAACAACAAACAACCTACCACCAACCACAACAAAATCAGTCAAACATAAAACTGGACCCATTAGTAGAAGAGCAGGTCAGTCATTTGCGACCTTAGTCTGCCTTCTTGTGTATCTTTTCCCTCAAACCCTCCCCACTTCTGAACTTCCCCGTCACTGCAAAGGGAACCATCATCATTCCAGATTCTCAGGGCTCTTCTGGTAAGTCTCAGTTCACATATTACTGAAGCCTACCTTGAAGGGTCTTAAGCATAAACTTGATGGTATATGAAATGAGCACAATTATTCAGTAATTTGAACATCCTTTGGTATTGTTTTTCTTTAGGATTGGGATGTATTTAATGTAGTGCCTTATAAATAGGAGAAATAGTGTATATATGTGATGGATTTTGTTTTTTTGTTTGTTTCGTGGGTTGCTGTAGCCAAAGACTCAATGATAGTGGAAAATGTAAAGATGTGGACTATAGCAGAAGTGTTAATCACATGACCTATGGGTGCCATGTGGCCCACAAAATTCCTGAGTGTAGCCCAAACCAGAAAACTTATCTATAAAAACTTATAGACATTAAAACTTATATGACTTTGTGACTCAAAGTCAATATGCAGCCTGTAAAGATCCTTATGTATGGATTAGTGGCACCTGTTTCTATTTAAGTTTGTTGCTAGTGGAGAGTTATATTTTAAATATTTTACAAGATCTAGACTGAAAGATTTAAGGGATTTATTGAAATCTGAGGAAAGATTTATACTGGTGTTGCCAAGGTAAATCCTTAATTTCCACTTTCTTCTATATTTTTATTAATGACATACAAAGGTATATATGCCATGCTTATAAAATGAATACATATGTAATACCATCAGAGTTCAAAAAATGGGTGGGAAACTTGTAGCCTCAAGGCCACATATGGCCCTCTAGGTCCTCAAATGTGGCCCTTTGACTGAATCCAAACTTCACAGAACAAATGCCCTTAATAAAAGGATTTGTTTTGTAAAGCTTGGACTCAGTCAAAAGGCCATACCCAAGGACCTGGAAGGCCACATGTGGTCTTGATGTCACAAATTCCCCAACCCTGGACTAGACTAATGAACCAAATATATTAAGATGAAGTTTAAGAGAAATGCATAAAATCTTATCTAAACATACATCTAACCCTGCACATGGAAAAAATATGCTGCAAATGCTAGACCTTGAATAAATATTTGTTGTATTTTTGTCAATTATTCTACTCTTGGTTCTAAAGTGTCATTTTTCCTTTGGAAAAATCTGGGATTTTAGTAAATTGCAAGCATGGAACAAGTCAAAAGTGTCCCATAGCAGCCTCCCAAAATGAATGTGACCCTAGGCTGCCTTAATATATCATCCATAACTAGGAACATGACAGTACCACTGTACTATGCCTTAGTTATAGCACATGTGGAATATTGTATCTTGCTCTGTTCTTCATTAAAATTTAATAATCCTTTAAAGATTGTTATTTTATACCATAACAATCCTTTAGGGACAAGAGACACTAGTGAAGGGAAAAGTTGGGAGCCGAAGAAGTTTATGTTATAAAAAGAATTAGATTTGGAATTCAGAGACCAAGATTTCTGTATTGGCTCTGATACTTGCTAGCTGTGTGACCCTAATGAAGTGACTTTACTTCTCTGAGTCTCCCTTTTCTTGTCTTTAAATCTGTGATATAATATTTTCATGGCCTTCCTCACAGGGTAGTTGAAAGTTACCTTATAAATTTTAAAATTCTATATAAGTCTGAGTAATTACATATGTATATAATATAATAATCATTAATAGTAATCCACATGCCTGCTTACCAGTTTCGTGCTCATCTGTGAGCATAGCGGTGGCAAAAGGATCATCATTTTCCTAGTGTCCAGAATCACCACTATTGTTACTTTACCTCTTTCCCAAAGGGAGTAAAGGGCCTCATGTCAATATTCCTATGAAATGTAATATAATAAGCAATCACCCCTGTCCCAACAAGACCCAGAACATGTACTATACCTGAAACTCATCATAAAAGTTACAAAAAGTCACTCCAGGGATAACTACCACTCTGAAATGGAAGAGTTCAGAACCCTGAAGGAAAATAAACGGAATGATAAGCAAGATGTTGTATCACCAGCATTTAAATATATTTGTAATGAAAGAGGCAAATATTAATAATATTTCAAGCATTCAATTATTATACTCACTGTTCTAAAAACTAAGGGAGAACCTAACTTTAGGGTCTATTAAAGCAGAACTTATATTGCATGACGATAATAACAGATAATGGTGATGATGATGATGACAACCCCTCAAAGTCTAACCCATCATTTATGAACTGAAGGGTAATTCATTGTTTTTTCTCAAAAATGATCTCATCTTCCAATCATACCATGGTGCGTTGCTGGACCATCCTAAAAATGACAAAGGAGGAGACTGACAGCTATTACAGGAGTCTGTGAAGGCTTGGAAGAATCCTGATGCATTAGTCAATTGGGTTCAGGCTACATATCCTCATATCCTCAGCCAATGTAATGAAACTATTCACAAGAACCTAGGACTATCTGGCATGACAAGAAATTGCAGGTTGGCCTTACTTGAAACCATTGTGATGATCAGCATAAAACTGAGGGTCACAGAGAAAGAAAAACCTCTTTCATGTTGTGGTACCACATGAAGGGAAACCACATCAGAACAATTTAGAAATACCAATAGCTTACCTGGTAGAAAGTTTTCATTGTGAGTGGCACTGCCACCTAAGGCGGGCAAACCACAAGTACATGTGAAATGGAGCAAAGACATAAATACATTCTCTATTCACCAATACTGTAACATGGCAAAACTAGGAACAGACCTCACAAGCTACAGTCAAGGGTCTAAGCTCCAAGTCGCATCACTATGTATTGCTCACCAATGCGGAACAACCCTGCAAAAAATCTTTATTTATGTGTCTAGAATAAACAAAATAAGAGATAAAAGTGAGAAGCTAATGAAATCTATTGAGGGAAAAGTTGCAGATGCTGAGGTCATTAAAAGGCTTCACTTTGGACTTCTTGGTCACGTGACCACCAAGATGGCAGATTAGTCACTTTCTCTAAGCCCCTGACAAATACTAACAAAGAGTATTGACCCTTAGACCAAAAGGACTCAGGATGAAAAATTCTTTATCCACTAATGGGAAGAGTTTGAGGTAGATTTTATATAGATCTATATAGATTTTTATAGCTCTTCCTAAGGATAATATACTCATGTTAAAGGTTGATGGGGCAAAAAGTCAGCCATGGGGGAACATAAAAAGGGCTAAAAGACTCAAGATCAAGAGAAAAACTCTCAATAAAGATGCAGGGCAAGAACAGAAAAATCAGCCAAGTTGATCCTAAAGCCAATTGGCAAAATGAGAGAATGCTCAAAGACTATAAAAATTGTCTTAGTATATATTAAGACAAGTGAAAGAGAATCAATGCCTAATGAAATATAGAACCCTGTGTTTATAAGAGACCAAGGAACAATATTATGAAATGCAAAAATAATTCAAAAGAGAAATCCATTTAAAAAGCGAATATAATTCAAAACATAGGTATTCAATACAAAATTCAAAACAAAGAAACATTCATTACATTTAAAAATGGAATTTTTAATAGAAAATTTCTACAAAGATGAGAAAACTAGATTAACTGGTGTGGAATACAACTATATCAAATATGGAAGGAAACATGGCAGAAGAGAAAGAAATGACAGCAACATTTAGAAAAACACATGATTGTAGAGAAGCCAAGTGATTGAGCTTTTAGAGAAGATGTGCAAAGATAACAATGATCACAATTTCCCCAAAAGGAAAGAATACTCCCCACCCAAAACAACAACCATAAACACTATAATGTAGCACATGGTAGAAAAAACTGCCCAGACCTTTTGAATATAAAATGCATAATGTTAAAGTTCATGTATTAGTAAAGACGGGAATGACCACTCCAAGAAAGGCATAGAAATAGAAACACTTTCTTCACGCAAAGAGGGAAGATAATTGATGATCATTTTTAGAACATATGATGAACAAGTAAAAAATGTACAGAAACACATTCAAAAACAGGCAGGATTTCACCAAGCAATTGCCTCCAGCAAATGAGCTGGAGAAGGAAATATCAAACCACTCCTGTATCTTTGCCAAGAAAACCCCAAATGGGGTTACGAAGAGTCAGTCAGATGTGACTGAACATAAGGAGAAACACCATGTTTCCCTCTGATAATACATACAGAAAAGAAAGATATTCTTGCACTCAAAGACCTCACATTCTAATAGGCAGAAACATCACATATATGGAAAAGTCCACATGCAGATCAGATATAAAGACCCAGTGGTCCTAAGTGTGCTGTGCCAAGGCTGAGAGAAATTTATCTTCTTTTGTGTTATTTCCAGTGATACAATATTAGCACTTTATTACAATGATTAGATTGTTATAGCCTAGGAGAGATACTATGGCACAAAAGGTCCCTGTAGTTCACTTTGTGGCTTTGGGGCTTTTACTTTAGATGAATAGTACCATGACAATCAAGCCATCACCAATGTACTCTACAGACGTTCTCTACAGTCAGGCCCTCAGATGGTGACTGGGGGAAGCTGTGACTGAGCCCCTAGTTAGGAAAATCCCTTACATTTAGGCAGAGGTTTGGTACTGGCTTAATTTACATTTGTTTTTAGCTTTCATTAACCTTTGGCCTCTTCCTTTCCCACTTGGTTGACCTCTTCTGCACTTCTTCATCATGTCCTGTCTGGGTGCTTTCCCTTCTCCAATTTCCCTTCAGCTTTGTTTTCTGTGTTGTATTCCCCCCCCCCCCCATTAGATTGTAAGATATTGAGGCCAGGGAATGTCTTTTTCATATTTGTATCCCAGCCCTTTATCACAGTACCTGAGATAGAGGAACTTAATAAATGCTTATTGATTGACTGACTTATTTAGGAAAGATTCAAGTTGCTGGGATCATTTGGATAATAATCCCTCACCGCCCCCCCGCCCCCGCAAACAATATGTGTTTCTGATATTGAACTGACACTGTCTAGGACTTTGGTATGTCATTCCAGGTTATAATGAAGTCTGTCGGCTCCTCATTTCTTATAGCACATTATTATTCCATTACATTCATATACCACAATTTGTTTAGCCATTCCCCTATTGATGGCCATCCCCTTGATTTCCAATTCTTTGCCACCACAAAAAGAGCGGCTATAAATATTTTTGTACATACGGGTTCCTTTCCTACTTGAATGATCTCTTTGGGATATAGCCCTAGAAGCGGTATTGCTGAGTCAAAGCGTATGCACATTTTTATAGCCCTTTGGCCATAGTTCCAAATTGCTCTCCAGAATGGCTGGGTAAGTTCACAACTCCACCAATAATGTAATAATGTTCCAATTTTCCCACATCCTCTCCAGCATTTATAATTTTCCTGTTTTGTCATGTTAGCCAATCTGACAGGAGAGATGTGGGACCTAAGAGTTGTTTTGATCTGCATTTCTCTAATCAATAGTGATTTAGAGCATTTTTTCATATGCCTATAGATATCTTAAAGGGGAAGGTTTTGATGTGGCAAGAAAGGAAATTGAAGGAAATGATAAGATCTCATTTTATTTTCAGCAAAGAAGAAGGTGAGGTAATCTGCTAATATAAACAGGGTAGGAATGGAGCTAAGAAATATGAATGATGCTCAATCAGAGTAGAATCAAAGTTTTGCCACGCAACAGTAAAATATTGAAAAAAATTTAAAAACCATGTTAAAATTCCCAATTAAGTGAATACCATATCGTGACTTTCTATAGTTGCACTGAGGAGCAGAAACAAAATAGGAAGGGGTTGGGAATAGTGAGGAGAGAAAGAGGAGAGTCTGGTCCAAGAACTCGTTGGACAGGAAAAGGTTGAGGAAAAGAAGACATGGAATTCATGAGTGGAAGACAGTGTGTTGTTGGAATGGTTAACTATGAAGTCAAAACAATAAAGGGAGTTGAGTTTGTGACACTAAAGCAAGGGTGTGTGACTGACAAATGGTGAAGGATTAGAAAGGTTCTGGAAGCATGAAGCAGTAGGAGAAGTGAATGGACGGAAGACTGAGATGTGATTTGGAGAATTCCAGAGTGTGGACTCCTGGATGTGACATAGTTTTAGGTAATAGTGAATCTGCCTAGAGGTCATTGGGATAGGGTGGATATAGTAGCTATGGGCATCAAGAAGAATGATAAACTAAATGAAGATAGAAGAACCAACTGGGTAAAGACTGAAATCACTGAAGATGCAGAGAGGGTTAGGGTGATGCAAAAATACTTGGAAACAATCTGAAGTCACTGAGGAAAGTGGAAGAGTGTCTTGGGGGTCAGTATACAGCAATAATATAAACATTCTCATGAACTTCAAAGGAAGAGAGGTTCTTTTGTAACAATGGTTTAAAAAGTGTCTGCAAATGGCAAGGAAATGCCAGTCATGGAACAAGAGGAAAAGTATGGATAGCATCGAAAGGAAGGAGGAAAGTTGTGGCAACTTCAGAGAAAAGCAAGTTTTAGTTAGTTCCATGAAGAAAAAGGAAATTAGGCAAAGAATGAGGATAAAGAGAAGTTTATTAATGACAGAGAGCAGTTTAATTTCTCCTTTTAAACATTTTTTTGGGGGGGAGGCCGTATGGTTCAGAAAGTTTTGAGAGCTATAGGAAAATGGTAGGGAGTTGCTTTTTTCTTTTCTCTCCTTCTCACTCTCTCTTTTTCGATCTTTTTCTTTTCTCCCCCCTTCTTAACTACTTCCTTCCCTCCCTCCTTCCTTCCTTTCTACTTTCCTTCCTTTCTTACTCCTTTCCTTCTCTGCCCTTTCTCATCTAATCTTTCTTTTTTGGGGAATGAGTGTAGCTATTTCATCTAAGCTGGAAGAAGTTCTGGGGCTACTCACAGGGCTGATCCCAATACTGACTGGCTCAGAAAGTTTACCTCTTCTATTTTTCTGACCTAATCCAGTTCACCGCAACTTAGGCAACCTGGTGGCCACTGGCTACCAGGAGTTCAGAATATTTGTGCTGAAATCGGTGTGGACATTTGAATAGCTTTAGACTTATTGTAGCTCAGAACTCACAAACTCAAGTGATACACCAGCCTCAGCCAACTTAGCAAGGCATGAAGGTATGTTCACCACACCAAGCCCCTTACTGTTCATATTTGAAGGAACAAGAGCACAAGCCGATTTGTACTGGGCTTGTGACGACTTCTCCTAGAGATGGCCCTGCATAGTGATGTGGTTATACACATTGGAGCAGACAATTTTCTATGAGTAAAAACATATAAACTTACAGTTATGCTTAGGTTGAGGTCCTTTGGATTATAGACAGGAAGAAAAATCTTACTTTCCACATAATTCTTCAGTTTCATCATACTTTCTGGCATATGTTGTTCTGTAATATACAAAAACATCTTTCAGACATATGTTTTCCCATCAAAACAACATGATGGTTATGGTCCACAAGAGCTCACATTTATATTGGATAACAAAGTACTTTCCATACAATAACAGTTATTTTCATATTATGGATAAGAGTGAGATAAGTGAGGTGAAAAGGTTTGTCTAAAGTCACACAGTACTGTTAATGCAGTGTTCTGCTTGAAATAGATTGTGGATTCAAAAGGCCTATAGACTGGCCTGAAAATATGTCAAGTTTCAATAATGCTTCTATGTGAAAATAAGTTCCAAGTCCCAATCAACTGATTCATGAACGATCTTTTCATAAGTTAGGGTGTCTTGCACTTGTTTTCAAAGCTGGCTAAGTTATCACCTCCAACCCTGAGAACTTGCAGAATATCTAGCACACTAAAACTCAAAGAATAGGATTGGAAACCTAACAAGAATAATAAAAGTAACTGACAAGGTTGTCATTAAGTATCACAAAATCATAAATGGCAGAAACCTTAGGAATCGTCTCTCTAATCCCAGACGAGGAAACAATCAGTAAGAAGAAATGTGAATTGCAAAACATTTACGTGAATATCAGCTATAAGACTGATGTATTTTATTTGCTGTAAGTACTCTAGTTTCTACCCATATATACTAGGATTGTATTCATAACTTCAGGTGCCACTGGGAGCCTTATAATCTCAAATCTGTTTGAGTTTGAGAAAAGTATCTGAGGCAAACAAAATGGTGCAATAGGAAGAATTCGAATAGCCAAGCTCTAACACTAAACTACCCCAATAACGATCTAGGAAAAACATGAGACTAAGTAATGATTCAGAAATCCAAGGAGGAAACTACAGCCCAAGATCACAAATTCAGACCATATACAAGTGACCTAATCAAAAACTTTTGGAACAATGGTAAGCTGGCTGTTCTAACCCTTTTAACCCATAATAGGATCTAATATTCATCTGTGTGCACAAGCCAATGGTAGGCAATCAGGTCTGTTGGTGTGATCCGAGAGCAGGATACCAAAGATTCATATTCAGTTTGGCTTACCTCAATCCAAACTGGCTCTTCCATCTTGGCCTCAAAGAGACTCTCAGTCATAGTATGTGCATATCTTAATGTCTCTGGCAGTCAGTTTTCCTCTGCATCAGGGGGGTACATTGTGGTAATGGGTGCTTTAGTCAGTGTGAGGCAACATAGTATTGTAGAAAGTGCACTGGACCCAGTTTTTAATTCCAGTTTTGCCACCTTGGGCAAATCACTTTACCAGACCTGTTCCTTCATTATAAAATGAGAGTATGGGGCTAGATCTGGAAGCTAGTGGATAAAGCACTGGGCTTGGAGTCAGGAAGACATGGATATGAATTTAAATCTGGCCTCTGACACTTATTAGCTGTGTGACCCTGGGCAAGTCATTTAATTCTGTTTGCCTCAGTTTCCTCATATGTAGAATGAGCTGAAGAAGGAAATGGCAAACTACTCCAGTAACCAAAAATGGGCTCCTTAGCACTTAGTCAACAAGTGCCCTTGAATAGTTTGCCTTTTTCCCCTGAACTGAATGCTGTTCGTATGTTGGAATGGAGTAAGCTTGTCGGCCCCTTCACCTTGCTTCCCTTGCTTAAGCAGATTGAAAGAACCTGCGCTTTCCTGGTCAACCTCTTCACCTTGCTTAAGCAGATTGAAAGAACCTGTGCTTTCCCCGGCGTACCTTACACCTCCACAGAAGCCGGATGGTTAAAAACAGCTTCCATTGGAGCCAGAGGCTGCTACAGCTATAGCCACAGCTGAAGCTGAAGCAGGAGCTGCAGGTAGCAGAGCTGACCTACTTGAGGATTGAGGAGCGCTGAACAAGGACTTGAGACTAGTGGGTAATCTTTTTACTGTAGAGGGGAAGCATGTATATGATTTTGCTTTATACCATCATGCTTCTCTGTGGCCTCCTAGTTACTCTTGTGAGGCGGACTTATTAGGCCTGGAAGCTTTTGATCAATATATCAAAATGGGGATGCTGGTTTGTGGGTTGGTTACTGTGGAGCCCAAATATATGCTTTGATTCTTCTGCCTCCTACTTTGAAGATTCCTTATATCTTGCGGTTCCGAACCTTTCAGACATATATATGATCCTCTTTGAAATTATAAACTCTGCCCTCATACTACACTCTGTCAAGAAAATCCCAAATATGGTAACAAAGAGTCAGACATGACTGAAATGACAATCTCATTGGGTTGGATAATCCAGCTCTTTTTACAGAGGGGGAACTGAGGCAAACAAAGATAATTGACTTGCCCAGGGTCACATGCTAGTGTCTGAGACCAAATTTGAAGTGAGGAAGAAGAGTCTTCCTGACTCCAGGCCTAGTGCTCTAATCACTGTGCCACTTAGCTGTCCAGATAATGTCTACAGTCCCTTCTAATAAAATCTTGTGAGCGTGTGTCTTTGTGTGTGTTTTTCAGGGAAAATACTGAATTATTTTCCCCTTCTTTCTCAAACATGAAAAAGCTTGTTGAATCATAAGAGGATTGGAGAAAGGAGTATTAGATACAAAGTACTTAATCATTTCATTTTTCCATGAACATTCATTCTTGGGAAACATCAGTTAAAAGTCTCACTAAGTTCAGTTGCTGACCATGCCAATGTTTAAAAAATAAAAATTCATAGTATATTGGAGGGGGAAGCAACCTTAAATGTAATTTAGTTTGAACCTTGGTGGAAGGATAAATGCTCTCTGCCATATTCCTTACAAGTGGTCATCCAGGCCCTGTTTCAAGGACTACACAGATGTACAATTCATTACTTTCTATGGGCACCCATTCTATCACTGATCTTATTATTAAGAAGATCTTTTTCATGTCAAGTAGAAATTTACATCATTGAAACTTCAACCTGTTGTTTTTAGTTCTGTCCTCTGGAAAAGCAAAAATATTTGTCAGCTATTGCCTTATTTTTCTTTGTTCTATAACATTTCTTACATGAGCTTAGAATTATCTTTGAGAATTTAGATAGATATACAGATAAAGCATTTTTAATGTTTATTGTGTGTCAAACACTATATTAACTACTGAGGATAAGGTCCTTCTTGTTTTAAAAGAGTACAATAAATGTGAAAAGCTTGTAGATTTTGAGAGATATATACAGTGGTAAAAATTACCAAATTTCCCAACTCATATTTTTGGGAGCAAGGACTTCTCCAACATTTTTTGATATCTTAAGAAACTGACTACAATATTTATTAAATGAATGTGTGAGTTCCTCATGCACACATATCTCCACCTGCTTTAAGATGTTCAAGACACATTCCATTATTTTTTCTGGACATTTTCTACTTTGCTTCCATTTAAGTGCCATCACCTTTATTGTCATTTAAAATGTATAGATTATTGTTTCAGTCAACATGTAGTACTTATACCCTAGATGGATTCAAGAGTAATAGAGATTATAGAATTTTTTACAGATGAAATTCATTTACTGGCATCCTGTAATGTGTTTATACTTTTTGTTTTTTTAACATGCATCCCTTTAAACTAAAGATCTTTTCTTACCTTCTTTATGCTATATTTTTTCTCAGTTGCTTTCTTTAAGACAGTCTTATGGCTTCTTCATTTTCTTTGTATATAGAATTCTCGTTGTTTGTATTTTGTTCATGACAAGGACCACAACATCATAGAATTAGTTGATCTGGGGACACATTTTATTGTATTCCTTTCCTACCTCTCTTGTTATTTTCAGCTGAACTATGTTTTGTATCATCACACTGATTCTCTTTTTAGACTAGAAGAACTTTTTAAATCTGTCAGTAGTCCTTTTTAATGTTAAGCTTTTTGTTTATTTATGTAAAATGTTTTTATTGATGCCTTTTAAAAATAGCATAATTTCTCCTACTATCCTTATTCCTTTCCCAGAAAAATATCTTGAATAACAAACACATTTTTAAGACAAAGAAAAAAGAAAAAGAGAGGAAAAAAATCAGCATAACTGATCAATGAATCAAAAAAGTACAAAAAATGTGTTCAATGTACAGGACTTGTGGACCTCCTCACTGTGCAAAGGGATGGGGGGAGGTGTCATAATCACTATTGTCAAGACAAACTTATTATTTATAGTTTTAAAACATTAACTTTTGATTCTTGTCTTTATGATGGTTGTTTTTTTCACTTAAATTGTTGTGGTCATTGTAAATTTTGGGGGGGCTCTGCTTGTATCACCTTCTAGCTGATCATGCAGATTTTACCATGCTTCTCTACACTCATTACATTTGTCATTTTTGACAGCACAGAAAAAATAAATTACATTAATGATCAAAATTTGTTTAGCCATTCTCCGATTGATAAAAATTAATATTGTTTATATTTCTTTGAGATCACAAAAAGTGCTGCTAAAAATATTTGGGTATATAAGGGAAATTTCTTCTTATCAATGGCCTCCTTGAGGTATATTAGTAGTAGAATATCTGGGTCAAAGAATATAGACATTTTAGTCACTTCAATTGCATAATTCCAAATTGCTTTCCAAAATGGTTATATTGATTCATAGTCTTATCAAATATATACTAGCACACAATCTTCTGACAACCCCTTCAACCTTGACTATTCCCGTATTTTGTCATCTTTGCCAATTTGTGGGGTGTGAGGTGAAAACCCAATGATGTTTTGATTTTCACTTCTCTTGTTACAGATTTGGAGCATTCTCTCATATGATTGTTAGTAAGTTGCAATTCTTTTAAGAATTGGTTGATCGTATCTTTTCAACACAGCTCTTAACTAATGAGTGCCTTTTGATTAGATAGATATGATAGGCAGTTACATAATTATATGTTATATATGGGGTGTATGTGTGTATGTAGTTTGTATATCCTGGATATTCAACCCTTAGAGAAATTTGATACAATTTTTTTCTATTCATTTTCTTCCCTTCTTTTCCTGGGTACAATAATATTTTTTTGTGCAGAAGCTTTACAGTTTCATACGATCAAAGTTATCTATTTTATCTTCTGTAATTGCCTATGTCCATTCTTTGGTTAAGAATAAATCTCCATCCCACAGGTATGCAAGGTATATGATCAGCTTCTCTTCTAATTTTTTAATTGTACAATCTATATCACTAGAAGGACCAGAAATTAAGAATACCTTGGAAGACCAATACATGTTAATCAATTCAATGCACTTTTTCCATATGACAAAGAAAATGGATCTAGTAGAATGAAAAATTTTATATCCAAGTAAAATTATAGAAAATATGCTTGCAATTGTTTGTATTTAAAGTGCATTTCTACAGAAAGGAGAAAGAAATATTATCACATTATCCTTGTATTCAGTTATTTAGGAATCACATTTTTCCACTTTTCTGTCAAACCAAATTTTCAAGCAGTTTATTACATGTCTTTGTTACTTCTCAAAGTTCTCTATAGTTCTGACAGTAGTACAAATTATGATGTACCTTTTTATCAAGGGATGTAAAATGATTTACAGTATTCGCCTTTATAGAACAGCGGCATCATGAGTTTTAACACTAAATCTATAGTTCCACTGGTATCATTGCTTCTAAGTATCATCTTTTCCCAAGTAAGGAAGCCATTGAACCAGTATTTTTTTCAGAGCCTACTGCCAGTCAAAATTTCAGGCAAAACTTGTCTGGTTTGTTTTGACATATATTAAATACATTCGCAGCATGCCTTGCCAAGTAGCAATTGCTTATTAACCATTACATACACTTCAGGAATAAATAAATGCCTTCTGACAATTTTAAATAAAAGGATTCTACAGTAAGGATGCTAGAGAGAATTTGTCCTGATATAGATCTTGCTTCCTTTCAGTTTTCATGTCAAAGCAAAGCTACCTCATTACATGTAGGACTCAGTTATGCGGTATAGATATATTCAGCAAAGGACATCACCAGGACTTATTCCACATACTTTTTATGAATAATTCTCTTTCACTGATAATGCTAAGAATAACAACAAAACAAAGTGACTTTTTTGGCCTTCAACATTTATTATTTCTGAGTGTTTCTAAGCATTCACTCACTATACTTTCAAAAGAAGAAATGGGATTCTTCTCAATGGCATAAATTACAACATATGTATGCAATAGGGCAAGATTCATGTGTAATAGCATTTAGCAGTTGAAAGCATACCTTCATTGCTTAAATGCAACAGCTTGCTGCCAGGAAACCATCTTTACCTTTTAGACATTACGGCTTTTCATTTCTTTTGTTACAAATTTGGATCCAATAAGAACTGCATTGCTCATTGCCTTTTAGCTAAAGAAGGAACTTGAACTTATCATCATTGGCATCAGATGAAGAATATTATTTCTCTGTAAAATGTATTGCAGTTGTATAATTTACATTATAGAATTCATTATTTAAAATTTCATTATCTAACTCAGATGAGTCAGATGGGCTATGCCTTATTAGTTTTAAAAGTCTGTTCAATCAGATAGTCTCTGAGACAATTTTCTTGGGAAGGGTATAAGCAAAACTGTATTATTACAACTGCAATATAAATTCTAAAAATCTGAAAAACCAGAAATACAAAAATAATAAATAGTAGAAACTACAAAGATAAAATTATATTTTATTCTATAAATATGTCACTCACAAGATTTTATTAATATTTAAAGAATTCAAATGATGCTTCAAATGAAAAAGATTAAAATGGGCACAGAAATGACCCCAAAGAAATAAAGGTAGCAGAATTTTCTTATTTAAAATGAAAATGTTAAATGTTTAATCACATGTCATTTGATGCATCTGGTCCTTCTATGTAGGGTCACCTATTTTATGCTTTTCACTATTCGAAAAGTCTTCACAACGCTAAAGAATACTGATAACAAAGCTATAGAAAAAGTTATGAAGTAGGAAGTAGGAATTCTTGAGATTTTTTGAGTTTCAAGTGTCTAAAAAAATTATGTCAGTTGAATCACCTGGTCTTGCTAGTATCAGATATCCATTTAAAATATATTTTGGAATGTTTTGTAAAGTCTTAGACTAAAACTAATTTCTGCCAGAATGATTTCTTGTTTCCTCAATAATTTTCTAAGGAGAATATAAATTCCTAAGCAATTTTGATTTGCTGGTACCTGAAACTGGGTTATTCCCATTGTTGCTCATAGACCCTTGTCTAGTTTGTCTGATTACTTTATCTATTTTTTTAAACCATTACCAGATGATTTTGATGATGCCTGCTTTATAAATAGTATAGTTTGAAGTCTGGGAGTGCTATTCCCCTTTTATCTCTATGTCTTATCATCATTTCCCTTCATATGCAAGATCTTTTATTTTTCCAAATGAAATTTGTTATTATTTTATTGACTCCTATAAAATATCCCTTTAATAATTTGATTGATATTACATTAAAATGTAATTTAACTTTGGTTATATTTTTATTATATTGCCATGGCCCAGCCATGAGCTCTAAATGTTCCTCCTGCTATTTAAGTTGTATTTTATTTCCTTAAGGTGTACTTTGTATTTGAATCAATCTAATTCTTTTGTGGGTTTTGGTAGACTGATCCTTAAGTATTTTAGTAAACTTTGAAGTTATTTGGAATGGTATTCTACTTTCTATTATTTATTTTCTCTTTGAATTTTGTCATTATTATATAGAAATAAGGTTGATTTTGAGGGTTTTTTAATAGCCTACAAATTTGCTGAAACTATTAATAATCTCAGGTATTATCTTTGTTGATTCCTTAGGATTTCAGAAGTAAACCATCATATCATCAGCAACAGAGATAGTGTTTTATCTCCCCTTGACTTAACTTCATACCTTAAATTGATTTCTCTTGTCTTGCTACTGCTAGCATTTCTAGAACTTTAATTACAGTAGAGATAGTGGAACATCCTTGTTTTACCCCCATTTTATTGGAAAAGCTTCTAGTATATCCCCATTGCATATGATGTCTGCTTTTGGTTTTACTTTTTATAGTATAATATATACTTTTTATAATATTAAAAATTTCCTCTATGCTTATACTTTAAAAGGATTTTTAGTATAAGTGAGTGTAGTACTTTGTCAAAGAGGTTTCCTCCACATCTATTAAGAAAATAATGAATTTGGGAGGGCTTGGGATGAATATTGGATGAATACTGAGCCATCCTTATATCTCTGGCATGAATGCAACTGGGTCATGATGGACTATTTCCTAATTTAATTGTTATAGTCAGAGAGAATTTTATATAATGATGTTGATACAACCTTATCCTTTTGTGTTTTATCCTTCTCTGGTATTAAGTATTAGGACTCCATTTGTCTCATAAAGGAATCTGGTAGTGTACTTTCATTCTCAATCAACCAATCAGCCAATCAAATTGGATAGAATTAGCTTATGTATCCAATAGGATGAGGAGATTTTTCTTTGGTAATTCCTTTATAACTGGTTCTATATAATTTTCTGAGATTAGGTTATTTTTGGTTTCCTTTTAGCTTTCTGCTACTTTGGGTATTTGATATTTTTAAAAGCATTCCTCTGTTTCTCTTGTGTCCTCAAATTTTTAGGTAGTATAATTCTTTTACTTTCTTCTGGTGTTGTTTTACCTTATTCATTTCTTTATTTGATTTTTCTGCTTTCTTTCTAATAGGCTAAAGGTTTTGTTTCATTTTGGTTTTTTTTTTTGGAGGGGGAAGGCAGGGCAATTGGGGTTAAGTGACTTGCCCAAGGTGATACAGCTTGTAAATGTGTCAAGTGTCTGAGGCTGGATTTGAACTCAGGTCCTCCTGACTCCAGGGCCAGTGCTCTACTCACTGTGCTACCGAGCTGCCCCAACTAGGCTAAAGGTTAATAATTTTTATCAGCCCTTTTAAAGAGCCAGATTTTAGTTGTTCATTCCTATAATTTTTCTGTTTCAAATTCATTTTCCTCTCATTTTAAATATCTCTTCTTTTTTAAACTTTTTAAAAATTTGCTTATTTTTTGGCTTGCTTATTTTAATTGCATTTTAATTAATTTTCTCTTATTCTATCGATGTACATTTTGGAGGTTACATTTCTCCCCCTGAGGAATATTTTATCTGCATCTCAGAAAGTTTCCAATATTCTTTTTCTTCTTCTTCATCATCATCATCATTTTTATCATCATCTTCCTCATTATTTTCCTTTGCTTGTGCTCCCTGAACTGATTGCTATTTTTACTGTTATTGTCTCTAATGAATTTGTTTACTCTTTCTGCCTGAGAAATTATGATTCTGTATCTTTTTTATTGATCCTATTTACAATTAATTGATTTTGTCCTGTAACTGCCTAAGTCATGGTTCTTTGTCTCCGAACTTAATTCAGGAATTCATTCGACCTGTAATAAATTAAGATTAGCTATCCATTTCTCTTGACTCAAGGAAATCTGCAGTCCTTGAGGAATGCAGATGGACACCAGGCCTTCTGGTCCAATATCTATATGTCACCAAGCTGTCCTTCAAAGATGTATGGTTTGTTACCCAAAGAATTCTGGTCCACCATCTCTGACCTTTCAGGTGGGCTCAAAAAATTAACATTTCTTAGTGAAAGGAAGGAAGGAAGGAATGGGTTGTCACTAGAAGAACAAATCACATTGTCCCCCACACCTTTACTCTGTAACCAATCACACTGATTTCACAATTCATGATGTTGAGCTCTTGTAACCAATCATAACTTGTTTCCTGCTTATGAAGTTCTGTTTTTTGTTCTATACTTCCCAAAATCTGAAAAAGGGAAGCTGTCCTTCTGTTTGGAATCATTGGCTCAACTGTGACATCCCCCGATCTACTTTATTAATAGGTTCATGCCCTGCTAATAAGCTATTATATTGCTCAGAAAAAATGTCCCTCAATCTATCTATCTTTGTTAGGATTTCACTCGGGACAGTTTGGTGGTAGCAATGGGACTAGGGAGAAAGAGCTCTCCCCTGACTTCTTAGCAGAACCTCTTGCCTACTTTTTGGCCCTGATGCATGCGTCTACTTTTGTTGGAATTTCACTTGTAACATGCCTTTTTAAAGTTTGTTTGCAATATTTCCACATGCTAATTAACTCATGATCAGTTTTTAAAAAATATTTCCTATGGTACTGAAAAATATTAATATGATCATAGTTTCATTAAGAAAATGCTATGAGATTTTTAGCTCAAGACTTTGTGGCAATTTGTTCAATTCTATATTTTCCTTTCTGTTTAACTTTATGTTAAACTGATTTATTTATTCAAAATGGAGAGAAAGACGTTGGAATCCCAGGCCACCATTTTATCACTATGTCTTCTTGTAGTTAATTTTCTTTTATAAAGATCAAAGGCATTTGGAGCATATTTAATATGTGTTTTGGTTTGTTGTCTATGTTTCCTTTCAGCTTAATGTAATTCCATTGTTTATCCCCTTTTGTGTTGTGAATTTTTGGTTTTGCTTTGTCTAACAGAACTATTACAATGCTTGCTATTTTGGATTCATCTAGTAAATTTTGTTATACCTCCTGCCTAAAATGTTACATTGTTGTGGGAGACATAATCCCTAAGTTGTCTATATCGATCTTCAATTCAAGATCAATGTGTTTTGCTTCTATGGAGATCATGGTTTGTTTGTTTTTTTCTAATGGCACTAATTTTTGTTTCTCTTCTTTCAAACTATCTTTCACTTCTGTATTTTTGCACTGCCAATCAGTTATTCTCTCTTTTGTTACTTTGGTAAGACTTGCTACCATGGATTCGTTTTTTTCTATTTTGTAAATGATTTCTTCTGTGTAGGTCACAAATTCTGCTTTTACAAAACTTATTTCTTTTTTAAAGTATCGGTGACTTCCTGCTGTGCTTCCATGATCTCTTGGGAATCCACAGGTTCCTCTCTCTCATCAGGTATTGGTTCATTATACTTTATTCCTGCAATATTTATTTAAAGATATCTAGACTCTTTTAGCTGATCTGGAAGTCATATTCTCTTCTGTCATTAATATCTTCCTTGTTGTGCTCCCTGATCTGCTTACACTCAAGGTTTTAAATCAAGTTTTCTTCTGCCAGAGACGCTTGGTTAGTTTCTCTTTTTCAGTTAATCAGTCCCTTCTCTTTGATTATAGTTTCTGGTATGTTTTGACCTTAAAACCATCTCAGCCTCCTCCCAAATGGGTAAATTCACATTTTGCCAGCTTCAGTTTCTGC
The DNA here is from genome assembly GCF_011100635.1 of Trichosurus vulpecula. NCBI lineage: Eukaryota > Metazoa > Chordata > Mammalia > Diprotodontia > Phalangeridae > Trichosurus > Trichosurus vulpecula. The sequence continues at coordinate 257,477,201 of NC_050580.1, read as the reverse complement.
CTTGTGTGACTTCAGAAGGAACAGCACTGGCTTTACCTAATACTTAGCTCTTCCCTGTAGAGTTAGTGGTGTGCCACCCTGATACACCTATTCTTTTCATTAATGGCTGTACAGCTCAAATTCTTCCTGTTCTTTGGTTCTCTGGCTGAGTGCTGTTGCAACACAGAGGATAGCTTAGAATATAGTATTCCAAAAGTCAAACAACACAGGCTTACGATTAAAAAAAAACCCTGCAAAATTGAGTCTAATTGTATAGGGGGGGAAATTGGTTTTTTTTATGTAATACAGAGCACTCACACATCCTTAATGAAAATCACAAAATAGAGTAGGGACATTGAAATATGAACACTAGAGAAAAGAGAAGCCTAGTGACATAAATTTATGTGAGCAATTAGAAGGGTCTGAAAGATGATGAAGGGCCAACATTCTAATAAGGGGAGAAGAAACAAGTGTTGCTTGAGAATCTTAATATATGCAAAAACTTTTTTAAGGAGTTAAGAAAACTCATTTTGCTGCTGTTTGTTAAGTTTAGAATATATGTATGTACATATCTACACATACACACACACATACACACACACTTTTTTCTGATAGGTCAAGTCATTCGTTGAGATATAATTAAAGGTGGGGATAAGAGGAGGGGGTTAATGATACTGATGTGAAAAATAAGAAGAAAACTAAAGGGAAAAATTGACTAGACTGAGAATCTCCTCTACATAGAAAGTTTTCTACCACCTTCCGAAAGTGAGTGTTCATATTATGGAAACAATTCCTGGTTGTGAATGTGACTAAGTACATTAGTTCACTGTGTTCTTCAGAATCAGTTGATAGAAATTTTGTGCTCATTAATTCTCTAAGTAATGATGAAATTAAAATTGCTTTTCATTAGTAGTATATTTCATTTCATATTTCTAGCTATTATATGGCTTAACCCCTGGCATTTGTGGTTGAGCACTGACATGCACTTAAGAAAGAGGACTGGATCAGAGAGAGCATATGCAGAGATAGAGAACCTACTGATATTGTGGCCATGTTTTGTCACCATAGCTCTTTCTCTTAGATACAGACAACCAGCTAGCTCCTGGGCAACTGTTAACATAGGGGGAAACACTTCTGAGGCATTTTAATGGCATAGAGGCAACAACTTCTCCTGACACTGTTTCCAAAGGGAGAGAGCAACTGAGAGAGACTATAGAACTTCACACAGGGCTCAGGAACCCTGATTGCTGGGTCTGTGCTGCCTAACTGTATCCATAAACATCATTAGAGATGCCCTCTTATCATGACATTCTCTCACAGCCAATGTCCCCAAGCCATGAATTTCTTTCTCCAGTTTCCTTTCTTTGAGGCTGTCAGCTACTGCAGCCTGAGGTTGTCAGTGAGAATCATGGGTGAGGGGGAGGTAATGGTGGAGATGGCTGAGGAGCTAATGAAGGAATTCCTTGCATTCAAAATAGCTACACTCCATAGCTCAGGCAAAGTGGAGGCTCCTATAAAGTCTTGGACTAGATATTATAAATTGTGGGTAAGCTACTTTCCCCACATTACAATCTTGTTAAATTCTGATCCAGTTTTCCACATAATTTTTTTAGGCTTGGACCTTGTGTGTGTCTATAATTTCTAACACACTTGGCAAAATCTCAGAGGCATCAAAACCTGGCTGCATTTCCTTCTTCCCCATAGCCTCGTGACATCAGTAAGGACAAATAGATTTACAGAGTGGGAAGGGACCTTAAAGGTCATCCTATATCAAATAAGATAGGGCATAGGGCCTACATAGGTCAAACCTATGTCAAATAAAATCTCTTCAATGTCCCTCTATTGACTCCAGGATAAAATGCAGATTTCTCATCTTGGCATTTAAAAGTCCTCAGTAGTCTGGCTCTCACCTACCTATATTTCCACTCTCATTTCATGTTCTTCTCCTTCACTGACTCATGCCATCCTTGCTTGCTGCACCCAGTCATGGTAGTCCATGTCTCGTATCTGTGCCTTTGTGTGAGTGCTCTCCCATGACAGGAATGTGCCTCTCATCCTGCATCAGCCTTGCAGACTCACTCGCTAGGTGCCTGCAAAGTTTAGTTCAGGTATCATCTCCTATTCAAGACCATTCTTGATATCCTTGAATACTAGAACTCTGCTCCATTTGAAATCAGGATTATTACTTCGTTTGTACTTTAAAGTTACTAATTGGTACTTGGGTTATCCCCCCCAGTAGTATATAAGCTCCTTGAGGACAAACATGGTTGGATTTTGTTTGCTTTGAATCTCTAATGCTGAGCACAGAGAGCAGGCTTTTAAATATTTGTTGAACTGAATTTGTTAAAGTCGTGCCAAAGTGTGAATCCTATCTACAGTGGACCTGTCCACTTGGAAAGCCCTAATGATAGGGAATTTATTCTCTTCTGTGGCCTACCACATCCCCTCTCTGAAACAGCACATTCTATTTTGGATAATATTTAAGGATATCAAGAATGGTTTTGTGTAAGGAGAAGAGAGCTTGAAATATGCTGTTCCACAAGGCAAAGGAGCTAGACAAGGGTGCGGAACTTGTGGCCTTCTAGGTCCTCAGATGTGGCTTTTTGACTAAGTCCAAGTTTTACAGAACAAATCTTTTTACTAAAGGGATTTGTTCTGTGACGTTTCGATTCAGTCAAAGGGCTGCACTTGAGGACCTAGTGGGCCATATGTGGACTTGAGGCCACAGGTTCCCCACCCCTGACTAGGATTACAATCAAGAATAACCTGCCCAGAAAAACTGAGCATAATTCTTGAGATGGAAACAATGGACGTTTAATGAAGTTAAGGATTTTCAAGTACTACTGATGTAAAGACCAGAGTCGAATAGAAAATCTGACATTCAAACACAAGACTCAAGAGAAACATAAAAAGATGTAAATGAAAGAGTAATCATAAGGGACTCAATGCAGTTAAACTGTTTATATTCCTATAACAAAAGAGGATACATGTAATTCCTGAGAACTTTATCATCATTTGGGACAGTTTAAAAAAAGTTTGCGTAGGCACAGGGCATGGGTATGAGTTGATTGTATTGTAACGATCTCCAAAAAAAATGAAGGGTGAGAAAGTGATGTACTGGGAGAAGAGAAAGGGGGAGGTAGAAGGAAGAACTTTATCTTGCATAAAAGAGGTACGTAAGGAAGAGCTTTTAGAGTGGAAGGGAAAATGGGGAGGATAGCACACAGTGCTTGAATCTCACTCATTGGAATTAGTCCAAAGAGGGAAGAATATACATATGTATATATGTATGTATGTATGTACATATGTATACATGCATATACATATGTGTATATGTATATACATGAGTATATACGTACATGTGTGTATGCATATATGCACACACATACATACACATACTCAGATGTGTATAAAAATCTATCTTACCCAATACGGAAGTAGGAGGGAACAAGGAAAAGAGAAAAGGGTTGGGGATGATAAAAGAGAGGGCAAATTAAGGGAGGCAGTGGTTAGAAGCAAAATAGACTTTTGAGGAGGAACAGGATAAAAAGAGAGAGAAGAAGAAACAGAAGAAAACAGGATGGAGGGAAGTTCACAGTAATCATAACTGTGAATATGAATGGGATGAGCTCACCTATAAAACAGTAGTGGGTAGCAGAATGGAAGATAAACCAGAATCCAACAATATGTTGTTTATAAGAGACACATTTGAAACAGAAAGACACACACAGCATTAAAACAAAGGGCTGGAGCAGAATCTAATGTCAATCAGTTGGAGTAAAAAAGACAGATGTAGAAATCATGATCTCAGACAAAACAAAAAGAAAAATAGACATAATTAAAAGAGATAATCAGAGAAACTACTAAAAGGTACCATAGACAAAAATAATATCAAAAATTTTTACAGAAAGTTTCTCTTGATAAAGGCCTCATTTCTCAAATATATAATATGTAAAGAGCTGAGTCAAATTTATAAAAAATGAGAGCCACTTGGAACTCAAACTTAAAAAGAAAAGAATGTAAAGATAAGTAACTTTTTAAAAAATTAAAAGAATGGCCTTATGTAGCAGACTGCATCTGAAATAAGCTTAGAAAGAACTTAGGGCATGAGTCTACAATGTCAAGGTAGGGTGGGAGATGCATTCCTGTGATGGGAGAGAACTAGTATAAAGGCACAGATGTGGGACATGAAATACCATGTAGCTCCAATGATCATAAAGGTTTTGTTTTTAAAATTTTTGATACATTTTTTAATTGTTCTACAAAAATCAGCCTCACTATAATTGTTACTCACTCTTCCTGGTTCTGTCATCTGAGCCAAGCACAAGTCTTTTCTTCACCAGGTCTTTACCATCTTGGTCACTTCTCTTCAGAATGGGCCCCAGTTTATCAATGGCCTTTCTAAAATGTGGTATTACAAACTGTATCCACATCTTTGCATGTGTTACAGAATTCATGAGGCTCATCACTTTGCTGTATCTGGACACAATATTTCTAGAGAGACCAAGCTCATTTACCTTTTTAGCTGCCATATCACATAACTGACTCTTCCTGAGAAGGTATTCCAATAGGTGCCCTTGTCTTTTTCATATGAATTGTGTTCTTACCATACATTCCTCTACCCTATATTTGTGCAATTGATTTTTTGAACTCAAGTGCAAGACTTTACATGTATCCCCATTAAAGATTCCCTTGTTAGCATCAGCGCTCTATCCCAACTGGTCAAGGTCTTTTAGGATCCTGATATTGTCAATCAGTGCATTAGCTTTCTGTCCTCCATCAATCTGATAGTGATGTTATTCCCAGTTCTTATGGAAAATTGCACTGCATTATTGAGTAAACAATTACAGGTTAGTAAGCAAACAAGTAGAAACAATCCATTCTAGCATATTTAGACAAACAGGGACCAGAAGTGACTAAACTTATACTTATGATAAAAAACCAGTCTTCAACTTCTGTGGGGCTGAAATGCTGAAATCTTTTAAATAATAGAATCTACTTTACTTAATTAATGTTAGAATGTGGTAGGTAGAAGCAAGACAATGTGCCTGCCATTTCTAACTATTTTCCCTTGTAGATCTATAAAAATTCCCTTATGGACCTCCACTTATAACTTACTGATCTAAATGATTCAATATTTTATGATTGAGTAGAAATTGACCAGAAATAGGCAAGCCTTACTGATTTTCCAGTTTTCCCTTTGATTCACTTCAGTTACAGTAACCAAAAATGGAGGCTCCATCTTGAGTTCTTTATGATCTTCATTCAGGATGTTCAGAGAGATGGGATACTGGCTAACTGGAAACTTATACCGGGGTACCTAAAATAAACATTAGCAGAGGGATTTGAATCTATATAAAATCATTCATATTAAATTATGGTAACTGTAGTTGTAGAATTTAAGTACCAAGGAAGAACAGTCAGGGTTATACACAACACTGGATGTGTAGTTAGTAAATGTAGATCTGAGTCCTAGAGATGCCACTTCTTAGATATTTGGCATGCAGTTCACTGTTGGTAGAGCTGAGAACTACTCCAACCATTTTGGGAAGCATTTTGAAAGTATATCAAAAAGTTCCTTAACTCTGCTTCTGACAAAGCAATACTATTACTGGGCACAGTGGTCAGAGAGATGGGAAAGATACAAATATACTAAAATTTCTACAGCAGCACTTCTTGTAGCAAAGAATTGGAAATAAAGTAGGTGCCCATCATTTAGGTAATGATTGAATAAATTGTGGTTATTAAAATAGTGGAATACAATTGTACCAGAAGAAAGAACAAATGATGAATTCAGGGAAACTTGAGAAGACATACATAAACTGATGCAGAATGAAATGAGCAGAACCAGAACAATTTACTTGATAAAGAATGAAAACTTGGAAAGACGTCAAAACTCTCTTCTCAAACCAGTCTATAAGAAATGATTAGCTTGATAATTTTAGAAAAACAGGTAAAGACTTGCACAAAGTAATGAAGGGGAATCACTCACAGTTTAAAAAGATTGAGACCTCCCATGTCTGGGCAGAGATCTAATGGACTAAAGTCACACAATGAGACATACATTTTCAAACATCATCAGTGTCTTGACTTGTTTTGCTTATTTTTTATTTATTTATGCTTTGTTATTTATGTTTTCCTGATTTATCATAATGGAAGGCTTCTGGGGGAGGGGGAAAATGATGAGTTAGAGAATAGTGATAGCTATGCAAAAAATTGAAAAACAAAACAATAATATTAATTTGTTAATGTTACTTAATTAATGTTAATTAATATTAATTCCTCCCAATCATCCTCCCATTCATCTATGCTCACAATTTTGAAGTCATCTTCAGCTTTTCACTCTCTTACCCACCCTTCCTCATATCTAATCTGTTGCCAAGTTCTGTCATTTTTACCTTCATGACATGTCATAAATGCTCCCTTCCCTCATCAGATATTCCTACCACTCTGGTGCAGGCCTTCATCACTTCACATCTAAATTATTCCAGTAGTCTTTTGGTTGTTCTCCCTGTCTCAAATGTCTCCCCATTCAAATCTTTCCTCCACTCTGTAGTCAAACTATTCTTTCTAAAGTCCAGGTCTGACTATGTCACCTCTCCTCCTCCTCTCAATCCTTTCCCTTTTAAGAGATTGCACTGCCTCCCTAACCTCCAGGATCAAATATAAATTCATTTGGCCTTCAAAGTCCTTTGTAACCTAACCCTCTCCTACCTTTCTAGTCTTTTTACACTTTCCCTCCTTCCATATATACTTTGTGCTCCAGTGACTCTAGCCTTTTTGCTCTTTCTCACGTAAGGCCCTCTGTCTCCTAACTCTGTTCACTCTTGTTGGCTGTTCCTTATTCCTGGAATTCTATTTCTCCTCAACTCTACTTCCTCCTTTCCCTGGATTCCCTGGCTTTCTTCAAGTTACAGCTAAAATTCCATCCTCAGCTCCTTACTATCATTTATCCTCCCTATCCAATCTGTTACTAAGGTCTACCTATCAATTTCACCTTTGTCAGAACTCTAAGATATGGCCCTCTTTTGTTCTCTGATACTGCCACTACTTTGGTGTAGGCCCTCATCTTTCATGCCTGACTTATTACAGTAGCCTTCTGGTAGGTCTAGCTACCTTAAGTCTGACCCCCTACAATCCATTCTCCATTCAGCCACCAATGTAATTTTCCTAAATCACATGTCTGACCATATCACCCCCAACTTAATAAATTATAGTGACTCCCTATCAACTCCAGGATCAAATACAAAATTCTCTGTCATTCAAAGTCCTTCGTAACCTAGTCCCTACATCTTTCCAGTCTTATACTTTATTCCCCATCACATCACATTTGATCCAGTGACGTTGGCCTCTTCGTAAAAAAAATGACAGACACTCCATCTCTCAGCTCCAGGCATTTTCACTGGCTGTCCAATATGCCTGGAATGTTGTCCCTCCTCATCTCTGCTTCTAAGCTTTCCTGGCTTCCTTCAAGTCTCAGCTAAAATCTCACCTTCTACAGAAAGCCTTTCCTGACCCCCTTTAATGCTAGTGCTTTCCCTCTGTTGATTAGTTCCAATTGATTCTGTGTATATCTTGTTTGTACATAGTTGTTTACATGTTCGATGGTAGAGTCTGTCTTTAGCCTTTTTCTATATCCCCAGAGCACAGTATCTGGCACATTATAGGAATATTTAATAATTGCTTGCTGACTGACTTGACTTTGAGTCTGTTTTGTCTCATAGACAAAAGAAAAAAAAGGCAACCCAGAAGAGACAAAAACAGGGCTATTTTGCTACTACTTTATAAAAACTAAAGTGTATATGACAGAAATGTCATTTCATGGCTGAAAATCATGGAATACCAAAATCTCTATAGCATCAAATTTGTAGGTAATACAAATGGCACTGGAGGAATCTATAGAGGACCTGAACTGTGTATGGCACATTTCCAACTGTGACTTGCCTGCATGAAGTGACATAAAACATTTAAAAAATGAATATTTGGGAAAGAAGCCAGGCTGATCATATAACTGGAGTGAGGAATAAGAGACTGAAAGATTTCATGCTACACTGCTATTTACATGGTATAAGGAGATCTAGAGAAAAGCCTCCAGGAGGTTAGCTTTATCTCTATGGAAAATGTATGAGAGGATATAGAAAAGATACATATAGGATCGAGAGGTGCGTGTAGGTTATATTTTTGGAGAAAGTATCCATGTGGGCAGACACTGGATGGCACTACAGTGGATGGAGCACTGGGCCTGGAGTCAGGAAGATCTGAGTTCAAATCTGGCCTCAGATACTTACTAGCTGTGTGACTCCTATTTGCCTAAGTTCTTCCTCTATAAAACAGGGACATGCTGGAGAAGGAAATAGTAAGCTACTCCAGTGTCTTTGCCAAGAAAACCCTGTGGACAAGTCCATGGGGTCATACAGAGTTGGACATGACTGATTGACAACAGCCCATTTGGGCAAGATAACATATGCAATGAAATATTTAGATACTTTTGTCAAGGTAAGGGACATGAAGTGTTACCCCTCCCCCAACTTCATTTTATTTACATTTCTCAGATTATTATTTTAGTTGAACACAATTCTTTTCAAAAGAATTTACACCAAAGGTATCAAACTCAAAAAGAAACAGGGCCATTAAATTGTACATAAGGATCCTTGTTGGCTACAAATTGCCTTGGAAAACTACATATTAACATTATCTATGTTCTATCATATTTTTATTTATTTTGTTAAATATTTCCCAATTTTATTTAATTTGGCTCCAGCCACATTGGGAGTGTGTTGGAGTAGTAACATTGGGACCTTGTGTTTGACTCAGCTGTGGTTTATAATATGTGTGTCTATTTTTTTAAATGGGTATTCAAACCCTTAATAATGTAGATCCAATTTTTCCTTTTAAGATTTGAATAAGTTCTTTACAAATAGGAGGAATTGTTTTAACCTTTGTATATACTTCAAATATTTTTCTAATCTTGGATTTTTTTATCTTACTTTTTATATTTGTAACCAAATCTATCTACCACACCCTTATACCACCAACTCTTTTTCTTAGTCCCAAATGCATTTCATTTAAGGGTACTAATACTTTCATAACTATCTAAGACTTTAATCAGAATGGTAGAAATAAATCAAAGTAGATTGACATAAATGTGTCCACTGTGCATTCCTAGTTCTAAACCCTTCTAGTTCCCTGCCTTATTGTGCCCTCTATGCTAATCCAAGGAGCAGGAAGGCCATGAGCCAGCCATCAGACTCATCAATGGAATCAATCACTTCTAACCAACACGTGCTGTTATATGTGTCCTACAGATCTGGATAATATTTTTCATTGACTCTGCATAGAAGCAAATGGGGAAATCAGAGTGCTCTGATGGTGTTATTATCAAAGGTGACAGCAGGCACTAGTCAAACTGGCCTGTTCCAGGTGGTTTGCTTTCAGGTGACTGTAATTCCATGATTTGATGTCCAAATGTTTTGCTTAAGCGTCAGGAACTTAATTTAGTTTGTAGCTCTTTGATATCATGTGTATGATATGTATCAAAACTGAGGAAGTTTTCCTTAATGGGAACCAAGCTTCCTGGTCACCAAATTTCTATCAAGGGAGATAAAAAAGAGAGTATATATGGTCTTCCACGAGGGGGATGCCATTTTTCCAACCTCTTTCCTCATATTAAGACAGTCTCTAAGTTCCCCATCTGGGCTTCTTCTTTCATCAGTGACACACTACCTGTGGTTCATTCAAGGGCTTTATAGAGAGGAATGCAACTGTTATGCTCACAACAACCCTATGAGGTAAGCAATGAAAAGGATTTGATTTCCATTATATGTATGTATACATATATATGAAATCATATTATTTTATATGTAATTTTACATAATCACATTTATATAATTATATATAACCATATCATATATGATGTTATATAAATACATATATGTTACATATACACATATGTGTGTATGTATGAATATAATCACATATCTGTAAAGCCACACATTGAGGTTCTGAGAAATCCAATGACTTGTCCATGAACAAACAACTAAGTTTCTGTTGTTGTGTGCAAATTCAGGTTTCCTGACTCCAGGTCCAATAAGCTCTCTAGATTCACGTCTTATTGTGACATATATTATTATATTGGAGAGCAAGAGAGAGGAAGGAAGGAAGGAAGGAAGGAAGGAAGGAAGGAAGGAGGCAGGGAGAGAAGGAAAGAGGGAAGGAAGGAGGGAAGGAAGGAAGGAAGGAGGGAGGCAGGGAGAGAAGAAAGGAAGGAAGGAAGGAGGGAGGCAGGGAGAGAAGGAAGGAGGGAAGGAAGGAAGGAAGGAAGGAAGAAATAGATTTTCCTATTGATAGAAGGGGCCCCTTTTTCCTCTCTTGACAAGAGTAACCTTGTTTTCAAATAAGCTTCCATTTCAGGGCAAATGGTCAGTCATCTCTAACACCCAGGTTTTTGTTTTCCATTTCCTAATTAATAATGAAAGACCAACCAAAAGAGAGAGAGTTCAGCCTATCTCTAACCCCAAGGCTAATGATGGAATAACCAATAAGGTTTTATTCTCCCTCCTGGAACACAATAACCACACCCTTGACAATACTAGGTCATTTGTGAACCTGGCATGACTATATGCTTTATTTATACTCCAAACAGCTATGTAAAATGATTCCTATTCAGAAACCTCCCTGGCCCATAGAAATTTCCCTTCTCTATGGGCCAACAAGTCATGACTTTAATAATGATTAAAGTTTTTGCTGCATTGCTCTGTAAATTGTAAGTGGTGAATCTTATTTTCTTTATAGGCCACATAGACTATGTTTTATTTTTGTCCAAAAGAATATTTTCAGTATCTTGGATTTCAGGTCACCAGATTCTCTTACCTTTTCCCTGCAGTCTGAGAAATCAATACTGTAAGAAAATTTCTCTGTGGTGGAGCAATTACACTCTGCTCGAGAGGACTTGTTGAAACACTTCTTGTACTTTCCCGTTACCTAGAAAGCAAATAAAAAGGATGAGAGGACACTTTCTTCTGGAGGACTCTACCTCAGCAATGACAGCAAGGAAAACCTCAGAAAACTTATCATCAGCTTCCCGTTTGCTTCCTTCCATCCTATCCTGTCCCCCTTTATTCAATTTTCTCCCTTGATTCTGTCCCTTTTCAAAAGTGTTTTCTTTTGATTAACTCCTTCCCCATCTGCCTTCTCTTCTATCATCCCCCCTCTTTATCCCCTTCCCACATTTCCTGTGGGGTAAGATATGCAATTGAGTGTGTATGTTATTCCCTCCTCAGGTCAAATCAGATGAGAGAAAGATTCACTCATTCCCCCTCACCTTCCCCCTCTTCCCTTCCAATGGAACTGCTTTTTCTTGCCAATTTTATGTGAGATGATTTATCCCATTCTATCTCTCCTTTTTTCCCTCTCTCAATATGTTCCTCTCTCATCCCTTAATTTGATTTTATTTTTTTAGATATCATCCCTTCATATTCAACTCACCCTGTGCCCTCTGTCTATATATATGTATATTCCCTGCAACTACCCTAATACTGAGAAAGGTCTCATGAGTTACAAATATCATCTTGGTTTCTAATAAAATCACTAGCTTCTGCTTGCTCCAATCTAATTTTAAAGGTGGTATTTTCTTCAATGGTCTTTTGGACCTCCTTTTCCATTTGGCTAGTTCTGCCTTTCAAGGCATTCTTCTCTTCATTGGCTTTTTGGAGCTCTTTTGCCGTTTGGGTTAGTCTATTTTTTAAGGTGTTATTTTCTTCAGTATTATTTTGGGTCTCCTTTAGCAAGTCATTGACTTGTTTTTCATGGTTTTCTTGCATAACCCTCATTTCTCTTCCCAATTTTTCCTCTACTTCTCTTACTTGCTCTTCCAAATCCTTTTTGAGCTCTTCCATGGCCAGAAACCAATTCATATTTTTCTTGGATGCGTTTGATGTAGGCTCTTTGACTTTGTTAACTTTCTCTGGCTGTATGTTTTGATCTTCTCTGTCACCAAAAAGATTCTATAGTCTGTGTCTGAGTTTGAGTCTGAGTCCTTTTGCACTGCCTGGACATGTTCCCAGCCAGACTTGACCCTTGAGCTTTTTGTCATGGTATGACTCCTTGTAGAGTAGAGAGTAATTTGTTCCAAGCTTTAGGGGCTGCGCTGATGTCTTCAGAGCTACCTCTACTCCACCATCACCGCAAGCTAAAGTAGTGCTCCTCCTCCCCCATGAACTGCCAACCAGGACTGCAACCCAGATTCAAGAAGGGCACAGCAAGAGAACCAGCCTCTTTGCCATCAAAGTGCACCTTGCACTCCCGCTCTGATCCGCCGCTTGATTCTTCCCACCGTATAAGCCAGGGATTCTGGAAGCAGCTGACGCTGGAGCTCTGGAAGCAGCCAGGAACTTCCTGCTGTTGCTGCAGCCACCACCATCACTGCCAGCCTCACACCACCTCTCCCACCTCCAGGGCTGGGGCCGGACCGCTCTCACCCCAATCCAGCAGTTTTCCCACTAATCTGCTCAATGGTGTCTGGCTTTTGTGGGTTGAGAAGTCTGGTAACTGCCACAGCTCAATGATTCATGGCTCGATGGCCTGTTCCGCCCAACTCCCAGTCTGGTTGGTCTCTGCGTGGCCCACCCTGGCCTGCGCTCCACCCCAGCACCATGCTATAGACCCTTCCCACCAACCATCCAGGCTGTCCTGGGCTGGATACCTGCTTTTCTCTTCTATTTCATGGATTCCACAGCTCTAGAATTTGTTGAGCCATTTTTTACAGGTATTTGGAGGGATTTGGGGAAGAGCTTAAGCAAGTCCCTGCTTTCCAGCCACCATCTTGGCTCTGCCCATGACTTAGCTATTCTAAGCAATACCAAGACAAATTCAAAGGATTCAGGATGAAAAATGCCATCCACTTCCAGAAAAAGAACTGATAAATCTGAATGCAGATCAAAGTGTACTACATTTCCACTTTCTTTCTTCTTATTTTTTTTCTTTTTGGTCTGTGTTTTCTTTTACAACATGACTGATACAGAAATATGTTTTATAAGACTGCACATGTATAGCATATCAAATTGCCTACCGTTTCAGGGTGGGGGAGGAGAGGAAGTCAGGGAGAGCAATTAGAATTCAAAATTAAAAAAAAAAACTATTAAAGATTGTCTTTCCATGCAATTTATTATTTAAGGAAGAAAATATTTCTTTTCTGATATTTACTAGCATTGTGATGATGAGAAAGTTACCTGACATGTCTGAGGTTCAATTTCCTCATTTGAAGCATTCTTTAGTAACCATTCTCTTCCAAGCCTTCTTCTTTTTTCTTTCCTGTACAAATAACTTTTACCACTTCTGTTTCTCCCTGGGCATGAACTTTTGGCAAGGGCACTTCCCATTTACCAGCTTTCTCTTTTTGTTTCTGTTTAATCATATTGGAAAGGACTTTGGCTTGGTATTGTCCCTCTCTGTCCAGCAGATATGCAGACACTGCTCCTTGGGGAGTTTTTTCATCACTATTTCACTTGATATTTCTCTTTTCATGCATCTCGATAGTCTTTTTCATCTGAATCTTCTCAGCATGACACTGTTTACGGTAGAGTTTGCCCTTTAGAGCAATCATTTTCCTTGCTTCCTTTAAACATTCATGAACCTCTCTGCTTTCCTTCTTTCTCTTTTTCTCATGGTAATCCACGTGGTAGCCATACCATTTTTGGTGTAACTCTATGTATTCATTCTATGGCTTTGGTTTGACTGACTGAATACTGGATTCGCTCTACTGCTCCAAAGACACCAGGGGTGGTCTGGGAGCAAGGAACACATTAAAAATAGGGATAATTCTTGAACTACCTACATCATAAGGCTGCCACAAGGAAAATACTTCATATGAAACTTAAGAGTGTCCTAGAAATGTCTATTATTATTTTCCTTTTCTTTTTCTTGTGCCTAATAAATTCAAAATTTTCTTTCTTTGCTTTCATGTTCTACATGTAACCTCATTCTTCTGTTCATTACTGATTATATTTAACTGCTTTTCTTTGTGGCAATGCCAAGAGCCTCATTACATATTTTTTAAAAAGGTTTCTGATTTTTTTGATTTCACCATTTTGGGTAATATTAGCTCTTGGTTTTACATATGATCCCTTAATCATATTAAAGAAAACTCTTCCACATGATTTGCAGGGATATTAACCTAAACATATGCTGTAGTTTCTCAATTTTTTTCTATATCTATTTGTATAGTCATGTGATTTTATTGTTCACATGATGACTTTTGTTCATTTGTTTCTGATATTCATCAATATTTGAAACCAAGGTCTAAATCCAATTTTCTGGTAATGAATACATTTTTATGTATTTTGCTATATAGAAATTTTCTAAAATCTTGTTAAAAGTTTTTGCAATAAATTTTTTTAGTGAGAATTAGCTCTCTTTCTTTCCTCTATACCCCCCTGGTTCAGGTATCAGGGCACTATCTTAGAAAAGGTTCTTGATAGAGTATCTGATTTTGGATTATTGAAAATAATTTTTAAATGAATTGCATTACCATTGAAAGGTTTAGGGGAATTAATAAATCTATATACAAGACTATGAGACTGAAACATTCTCAGAGGTAACAAACCGACCAACTGACTGACAGACAATTAGAAAGATATATGATAATAGAAAATCATAGTTCAAGGAAAATAAGGCTGTTGCTGTTGTTTGTCCTTTGTTCTCAAAGAGGACCAATAACATCAGAAGGGTGATGTCTTGATTTGCAAGTGAACTGGATTTAAGCGAGGAAGGGCTGTGCAAAGTTATCGGCCTCACTCTCTCTTCCAGAGACATCTGGTTCCAGTGGCAAGACGTAGGTGAAGACAGCTGGCAATGACCCTGGATGCAGCATGAGACCTTGACCTTTTTAAGCTAAGGTCTTTCCCAGGTCTCAGTTTGTCAGAGACAACACCCATTCAGTGATTAAAGGCTAGGCAAGAATTAAGACAAAAGATGGCCTAGTTTACCTTCACAAAAGAATTAATCCGGGAGGGGAAGACTCTCGGAATTTCTGGCCAGAACAGAAATGATTTACATTCACTCTGAGCCAGCAAAACCAAAACAATGAGCAAGTGAGGCTTCAGATGGGAGAAAAGGAAGGAAGGAAGGGAGGGAGGGAAGGAATGAGGGAGAGAAGGAAGGAAGAAAGAAAGGAGGGAAGGAAGGAAAAGAGGGAGAGAAGGAGGGAAGGAAGAAAGGAAGGAAAGAAGAAAGAAAGGAGGGAAGGAAGGAAAAGAGGGAGAGAAGGAGGGAAGGAAGAAAGGAAGGAAGGAAAGAAGAAACAGGGGAAGGAAGAGAAAGAGGGAGGGAGTATAGAAGAATCTGATATGAAGTACTGTGAATAAGACAAGAAATGTAACACTCAGGGAGTGATGGTACATTAGGGACAAGATAATCATAGGGAACACAATAGGACATTTTGTCATGTGCTTTAATTTTTTAAAAATTTCTCCCCTTCCCAGATGAAAGACACACAGAATATGGATTAAGAAGAGCTTATATATTTATGACTTATATTTCGTTTGTGATTCAATCTTTGTTTTTGAAATAAAATAGCAGTGAGCAAAGTTTCAAATGGACTATATCATCAATAATGTATTATTGATTTTTATGATATTCAGCAGTAGCCACAGAAATTTTTTTATACAATTACACTGAATGTAGCCTAGAGTCCATAAAAAAATTGTATGACCCTAGGAAATGACTTACTTTTGATTCAGGAAATAAATTTCTCGGCTTAGGTTTGCTGGGATCAGCATTATAAAAGTTGTCTGTGAGTGGGATAGCTATTCCCAAGTGGGATGGAGGCCTGTAGTTTTCCTGGATGGAATTAAACATAATCACAGAAATGGGCTTAGTGGATAAGCATTGCTTAAGTCACATTGACATTTTTCTTATACTTACTCAAGTATTCTTACTTTCTCTACCAAGGAGCTATGAACACTGTTTTTAACTGTATCAACTAGACTGCCTCACTCCTTGTCTGTTGGCCCACATTTTGTGTTAGTTCAGTTTGTGATCTAGGTCTAGGTGGAAACAGGAAGTATAAGTACAACACCTGACAGGCCCTTACTAGGAACACACTAGGATTGAGGTTTCTATGCACTTGCACTTGAGATAAAGGTCAGGGTCCCAATGGGACTTGAAACATAGGACCTGTAGAGCCTAAAATGCCAGAAGTCCCAAGTATGGGTATTATTTAGAAATTGTTGAGGGAATTTATGAATAGTAGGGATGAAGGTAAAAGGGGAACAAATATTGTTGACTCAGAGATATGCTTTAGGCATAAGGGTTAATACTTTGCTATTAATGTATACAAATCTTTGAAAAGTAGCTTATCATCTTTCATTTGTACTCAATGCTTCATTATTCATGAGGTTAATGAACCACAGCTTTACAAAATAAAATCTTGCTTTAAATTTGTGGATATTGCTAATATTTCACTGATCTAGGTGTTCCAGCCAAATGGAAGCATCTTGAGGGCAGAGATAGTTTTTTTCTGTTTATTTCATTTTATTTCATTTTGTTTTTGTAGCCTGAGCAACAAGCACAATGCCTTACGCATAACAGGTACAAGATACTGTTTGTTGATGAAAATATAAATTATTATTAGCAAATATGTTTCAATTAAATTGAAGTGTATTATTTAATTCTGTTTTCAGAATTAAATCAAATAAATTGTTCTTTAAAAAAACTCCCTTGATCAACAATGGCCCAGAAGATCTGCCAGAAGGCAAACTTTATTAGTTGGAGAAAGCTCTCATTTTCATCATGGGATCCTTGCCAGCTGTTTTTGAGAAAGATTTTCATAGTGTGGCTCCATTAGAGAGGATTGCACATTCAAATCTCAAGTAGAAATTCTATTAGAAATTATATGTGATTTGGGATCATTCCTGCAACTACTTTTCTCAATTAGTGTAAAGAATAATGAATTAAATATATTAATAATGAAATTGTTTTATACCAGCTAAGTCCAAACACTTAATGTTTAAATTACATAAGCTGAAACTATCAGATTTGCCAAGATTTTAACTCTCACTTAATTCATTCAGCATTCCTGTTTCAATTGAGTCTTTTGCTAGAACTCTACGAAACAGAATCACTTGCAGTGGGCTTTGGACATAGTGTAAATCCATATAATCAGTCAGTGACTTGTTCCACTGCTAGATCAACTCCAATTTTAGGGTAGAATTGTTCATTTGTGTATCCTATTTGCTCAGTCACATTTATATTGTCTGCTTCTAATGGTATATAGTAGTCAAAGTAATGCGCAATTGACCTTGGTTTTTATTAATTTCTCGTAGTGCAGGAATATAGTATCTATCTAAACTGCTAATAGCGTCAGTGCTTCAGAATATGGTTGGGAACATGAAGTAAAACTAATTTCTTAGCAAGGTGAATTAGTTAACATCAGAAATATTTAATAAAGCCTATGTAGCTTTTGTACTCATTTGTACTCAAAGCCCTATTGGCACTTAGAAACGATGGCTACCTGGTGCCCAAAACACTAAAAACAGCAAATTACAAGTAAAACCAAAAGGCAACAAACAGCCTGGCATGAAGGAAGAGGAAAAAAAACACAATGATAACTTAAAAAAGGGGAAGGGCGGACTAAAAAAACACCATAAATAAGAGTCATTCTATCTAAGCACAAACAGCCATACTTATCTAAAGATGTTCTCTTAGATTCTCACTGTATTATAACCAAGTGCAGTAAAGATCATAGTTTCTGGAGAACAGATCCTATTTCTTATTAGTTTTTGTATGCCCCCTAGTGACTAGTACAGAGCATTGCATGTAGTAGATCTTAATTATTTTTAAAAAATAAATAAATGGCAAAGAATGTTCATAATGATGATACCTAGTCATCAAGAAAAGGTTAAATAGTGTCCAAAAGACTCTATTGAAGACAACAGGGATACGAAGGGTGCATTTTATAAACATTTCCATTTATAAACAAACTGTCCTTTGCTTCTGTAACACTTACTTGTTAGTGAATTTTTTTCTATAAACACGTATCTCCCCATTTGAAGATTGTAAACTCCTATGAGAGCAGGGCCTGTGCTACTTTTCATCTCTCTGTCTCCAACACCTGTCACACTATCTTTCTTGCATTCAGTTGGCACTTAAATCTTTATTAAATTGATAGTTATTTGAAAGAAAAAACAAAGTTTTGACACTTACAGAGGTCAACATCTATTATTTGGAAAATTTGTGCATATGGACTATTTTATTTTGCAAGGTTGCAGGATAAATGTGAAGTTAAAGATACACACAGATCAGAAATAAGACCTATTAGTCCTCAGATCATTTGTTTCAATTACATCAATAAAATTTAGAGTTCAAGCTTTATTTTACTATGTGTTCATTTTTTCTAATTAGCTTCTCTTTTGGCTGTATCTCATATAAACTAACCACTAAAAGCAAAATTAAATAAATCTCTAAGTAACTTGATAATAAACTCAAAGCATATACTAATTGAACTTTGGAACCCTCCATTCCCCTTGTAATATGAATGCAGCGTTTGAGAAAGGGTGAACTATCTGAAAAAGATCCTTTGAAAAAAATCTCCCCACTACAGAAAAGTTTGTTAATGAGAAGAGATTTCTTATTGACTCAACAAGAACACATTAAGTTTGGAAGAATTTTCAATGAAAATCAATATTTGTGGCAGATATTTGAATTCAGATGAATAAGACCAGAGTCATAGCTAGCACTGAATGATCAGAGCTGCAAAGCAGGAAATCAATACTTGGAGATTGGAAGAAATTTAAAGTGATTGTCAAAGATCATCAAATTTTAAAGTTTACTATATTTACAGATTAAAAGAAATTTCAATTCATTAGCAGCTAGTGACACCTTCCTAGGTAAACGAAGAAGCTTACAGGTGATTCTTTTTTCTCCCCAGTGAGTCAGAAGGTGACAGGAGGTGAGCTTCTCTTTGGCCTGGGCCAACCCCATTCCATACAATCCAAATAGATCCTTCAGTGGCCTCATGGAGCCCTGAGGTATGCCTTCCATTTAATAAAAATTTTAATTAGGCTTTACGTTATTTCCACAACAAAGATCATAGAGTTGATTTGAAATCACGTTTTGTTGCTCACCCTGATTATATGAATGGTTAATTCTGACTCTGAGACATTTTTATTGGAAAGTTACCATTCTAGAAAATTTATTTATTCCAGTTTTCTATCAAAATACATTAGGGCCTTTTCTAAATGACAGTACCATTGAAATAAAACAATTATAAAGGGTTTTGAGCATCTCAGAAAGATGCCTAAACTAAATAACTGGTTATTTATATACTAGTAAAAGAATATGGTTGCTCTTAGTACAATCTGTCCTTACCGGCAAGGTTTTGATCATATTGAAACCACGTTCATTTCTGTATATTCCATTTTCCCAGGCAGACATGGAAATTTCCTGATTAGGAATAAGATACATGTTTTTGATATAACTACAGCTGCTCTTCAGTGTTAATATAATTGTTGACAAATAGCAAAAGGTCGATGCTTGCCAAACTACGAATGAAATTGAAGTCATTCCCTAGGAGAGAGTCATATAATTTATGCCCATTTAATAAAGAAGGAAAAGGTCAATACTTAAAGATTAACAAAATAACTTTAGCAATCTCTTTAGGAATAAGTTATAACAAAAGCATTATACCATTCTTTCTAGGAAAAATGATTATCGGCATAGTTGGTTAGTGGTGAAAAATTACTAATAAAAGATATACCTTATTTTAACAAAAGCTTTCTGAGGTCAATACAAGAAACCCTGAAACCAAGTCCCAGCTGACAGGTTTATCACTTAGAAAATGATGATAACCACAATAAAATTAATTAAAAGTTTCCAAAGAGCTTTAGCTATTTTGAATTACTTGATTTTCGTAATTATCCTGAAAGGTCAGTTCTATTGTTATCTTCATTTAGTAAATGTGACCAATTCAGGGTTACACAGCTAGTAAGTGCCTGAAGCAGGATTTTCACTCAGGTCTTCCTGACTCCAGGATCAATGTTCTATGCACTAAACCTCTGAGATATGACAGATTATGTTAAACTATAAATTCATGTCTATTGAGGTGATGTAAGGAGAGAAACTATGGGAATTCACTTTTATTCTCCACTTCAAAAAAAGTCCCTGCCCCCAATCCTATATTATGGTGACCCCCAACATCAAGTGCCCTTCACTTGTCCAGCAATACCTTTCCCTGGGCCTCCGACTACAGAGTAATAATTTCAGTCTCCCTGGTAGTGTTTGGATAGGCACTACTTTTCTTAGATTGCTTACTCCTTAAGATGTCCTTGGGTCTGATTCATGGATCATCTCCAAAAAGGAGAAAGTGGAGAAATGGAGCTAGATCTAGAAATAGATGCCTAGAAATGGATGTGCCAAGGAAAGGGAGATTTGTATTACATGCTACAAAAAGTATTGGCACCATTTCTCTAATGTGAAAAAGGGCGTATGAAAGTGCTGAATATGTATGCTGTCTTAGGCATTTCAGAGACTATTGAGCTTTGGTTTAAAACATCTGTTAAGTAGGAAATTCTATCTTACTTGTCGTAAGTATCTATTGACAGCTGTAATTTCAATTATATAACTGTTAGTGTCATCCCAATAGGCGAGAGAATTTATTTCCATCAATGTAGAATGTCCAGTGAACACTTCTACATGCGGCATTTGAAATACCTGTGAACCTGTGGGACAGAGAACCATAATTTATCAACTACTGAATTTATTCAGGGAAATAGCTATGAGCTGAAAGTCATTTCAAAATTAAATTCTACCAAGGTTAATGTGTGGCTACGGTAATTGTGAAGGAAAAGAATTGCAAATAAGTTATCCAAACACAAATGCTTATTTGGCTAATCCATTTTGCTCTTAAAATCTACCCTTAGAGACCATTTGTTTCTTTTTTCCAATGTGCTTTCTCCTCTCTTCCCATTCACATCTTCATGTCGGCTATGTGATAGGAATTTCATGCCTTCACATTTACTTAATTTTAATTTGATTAATCTTGAAGTGGTAAGACTAGCTTTAGAGTCATCTGAGGGAGAAATGCACTGCTCTCAAGGGCACTTAATACCTAGACAGTCACCCAAGTTCACAGCCTTAGAGTCATGGTTGATTCCTTACTTTTTTTCCTCATCCCCCCATGGCTAATCAGTGTCCATTGTGTCCCCACACTCTTTGTATCTCTACATCAATGCTTGCATCTCTCTCTTGTCTCTAACTCACACAGCCACCACCACCCTAGCTACCTCAAGTGGTCGTTAGCTTCACCATGGCAACACCTGCTAAGTAACCTGCCAATAGTCTCTCTCCTCTCTAATCCATTTTCCAGTTTTTAAATTCATATCCCTAATGCATGTCTGACTATATCATTGGCCTGTTAAAGAAGCTTCACCATCTCTCTACTTTTTCCGGGGCAAAGTAACTTCCCCTCCCCTCACACTGGACATTCACAACACCTCATAGTAGGATTTCATTTTGCCTTTACAAACTTATTTCACTTTACTTTGCTTCAAAGTTATAGCACAAGAGGCCTATTTCCTGTTCTCTATCCATGACATTCTTCATCCTACCTGCTTGCCTTTTGATAGGCAGTCTTACAGGCCTGTAATATTTTTTTGCTTCCATCTCCTGGAATTTTTTGCACCCTCCAGGGATAGCCACATGAGCATTTTCCTAATGCTCTTGGTTTCTTACTTTTCTCTCTTTGTTTTTACTTCATATGGATTTAGTATTTACTTATTTGTATGTATCTCTCAGTCTCTACATATATGTATATGTATATTATATATGTATGTATGTATATGTATATATTTCCCCCAACAAAATATGTCTCTTGAGGGCTTGAATGAAAGGACTAGTTTTGTGTTTTTTTTTAACCCCAGCAATCTAGCAGTCTTTGACTCTCAGTTAAACATATCTTCATAAATGCCTATTTAATTAAAATGCCTATGAAATTTCATATATGCCTATTGAATTAAAGTGGATTGAACTGAATTGAAATGAATTGAAAGAGATCAACAAAGAAAAGAGATGATGGGAAAGAAATTCCCATGGGTAAGTTCTTCTTTACCCCCTATCCTCCAAAAAACACATAGAAATAAAACAAAGTACCATGGTATGCATTTTAAATGATAGCCATGCTGTTCTGAGCTAGTGCTGAGGAGCTCCCATCTAGGGTAGCAGGAGAGTATATTATAGGCCAGGGACCACAAACTCTAGCTTAGCTATCCCATCTAGGACTGTGAGATAGTGGGGCAAGGTATGGGCTCCCCAGGTATAAATTCCCATCTAAGCTGATGAGAGGAAGAAGGCATCACAAACCCTATTTGCCAGTTTGGTGGATGACTGTGGGAAGGGGAAGGCCCAGAAAATATGACTTTATCATCTGGACTTTTGGGGTACCTGATTCCAGACTGAGTACTGAGAGGCTCATGACATCCCTTCTCTTCACCCCTGAGCCCTATGCTAAGGAATTAACATGACAGTAATGCTAGTAATCTCCAAAATTGCCACCCCACCAAAATCAGAAAAGTCAAGGAGAAGATCTTTAGAACTTATCCATAGTACAGAGACTAGAAATGAGCAATCAAAAGAAAAACCCTGATATCATCAAGAAATGCCATGTTAAGAGAATTGAAATCTGAACATCCAGAAGGGAATAATTCAGACATAGTTTCAAGAGAATATCAGGGGAAAAAAAGAATGGGTTGACAATAAGGATTCTGAGAGTAGATAAAGAACATGATAAAAGAGGGAAAGAGGTAAAAGGTGTTATAAGAAGACAAATTAGAGCTCTTGAGGAAATATTTTGAAAGAAAATAAAGACCTATGAAAAGTGCCAAATTTTGTCCAAAATGTAAATTGCCTGAAAAATAGAATGGAGAAAGAGAACTCGCAAATTTATTAATACAACAACAAATAAGTAAAGGGAAAATACAAAAAATGTAAAGAAAAGAAAATGTGTGAGATATCTATTTTTTTAAAAAACTGACGTAGAAAATATAACAGGAAAGTGTAATTTTAAAGCTTTTAGACTCCAGGAAAATAGTAATAAAACAAAAATTCTGGATGTAATATTTTAAGAAATCATTGTAGAAAGTTGCTAAGAACTACTAGAAACAGAGAGGAAATGAAAATAAGCAGAATTCATAAATCATGTAAAAGAAACATCAAATATTACATACTCAGAAATATGATTACCAAACTCCAGAGAAAGTATCACATACATACATGTAGTACACATACATATATATTATATACAAACATATATGTATATCTAAATATATGTTTCTGTGCATATGAATATATATACATATATATGTGTGTATATATATATATACATATATATATATACATACATATATATATATATATATATATATATATATATATATATATAATATGACTATGGATATGAATATATTACAACCACCCAGGAAGAGACATCACATACCAAAGAGACTTATCACAGTCATAACTACATAGTATTAAACAGCAAATATAATTTAAAAATTTGCAATTCAATATCTAAAATGTAAACAATAAAAGCTTATAATCAATAATGTGTAGTAACAATCTGCTAGCAGCTGCTGTGGGGGTGTAAGATCCACCAACAACCAACACCCAGAAAGCTCCCAGCACAGGATCTGTGATCTGCTTTACTAAGGAAAGTAACTTTAAGGGGTTATCAATCTTAGTTTAATCAAACATACAAATATCATTCACAGTGCAGGGGGAAAAGATCAGCCCCCTGAACGTCAAGGCAAATATAAACAGAAATGACAAACATCAACAGACAGACCTTGCCTGATTCAAATCACAATACACAGTTACCAGTGCCAACTTCTGGGTTGCAAAGCTGTGGGGCAGTTTGCAGCTTGCCCAGAGTCTCAACACAACATGAGTGTGCCCCAAAAGTCAAATGCCAAACTATCCTCAATTATATCCTGTTCAGAGCCCTGAGGGCTCTGACCTCACCCATGCTGGGTGTGGAAAAGTTCCCCATCCCCAGGATCACATCATGTACAAATCAATGACTCCCAATTTTCTCAGTGCTGAGAAATGCTCCAAGACAAAAAGATTCCACTTTATCTGCCCCATTCAAACAAAGGCCAGAATCATTAAAGGTACTTAAGAGGAGAACAGCAAAAAGTCCCACCTTAATTACTATTACATAGTCCACCCCTTTCCAGGATCCATGGACTGGTTCTGGGATCTGATTCTTTGGTGCCTAAATAAATGTTATACTTCCTCTGCCTTCTACCTAGAGAGTTTTTCATACTTTGCAATTCTGAACCATACAGGCATGTTCATGGTCATCCTCCAGGTCATGAATCTTGCCTTACTGATATATAATGTCATCCTGAAAGATAAAAGATGCTACTATTCCTTCAGAAACCTATTATAACTAAGGGTCAATGAAGGGAGAAGGAAAAGGGAGCGGTGGAAAAAGAGTGTGAGAGGATAGAGGAAGGAAAGGAGGGACAGAATGAATGAGAGAGGGAAATTTTTCTACACATTTTTCTTTTTCCTCATAAAGAGGAGCCTAAGATAAAAAAGGAAATAGAACTGTAATCATAAATATGAAGGAGATAAACTATTCTATTATATATATGTATATATATATATGTATGTATGTATGTATGTATGTATGTATGTATGTATGTGTCTTAAAACAGTCAAATGAATCAGAAATCAAGCCAAATAATGAATTTGTAAGAAAAACACCTAAACCACAGAGATTCATATAGAAATAAATTGAGGGGTTGCAATGGAATCTTTTATTCTCAGCTGTTAACATGGGCTTTGTAATGATTATACTAACCTGTTAGAGTTACACAATAATTATCCAATCAGAAAGTCTTCTGAAGCCCAAAACTGCTTGATATACCAATGCTCTCTTGTGGGAGAAATCTAGGCGAATTTGGAGATGCTGATAGCAGCCAGAAACCACCGAACCAGCCTTGAACAGCTCAAGGGCAAACTTGAACAGCAGCTGCATGCTCAGTACCTTGCTCAGTACTTTCCAAACATCTCCATAACATAACAAAACTATTTATAATTTGAATAACTCTTTTTCTAAAATGACTACCTCAATGACTCCTTATGAAGATACAATTCAACAAGGTTTCCTTTATTGGAATGTTTTTCATTTTTTTTTAAGGGAATAAGGGTTAAATGACTTGCCCAGGGTCACATAGCTAGTAAGTGTCTCCAGGGACAGTGCTCGATCCAGTGCACCACCTAGATGCCCCTTGACTGGGTTTTAAACAGTTCATCCTTACAAAGTCCCTTCTTATTATTCTTTTGACTCTGTAGTTTGGTAAGCACAGTTCTGAGTGAACTTTACTTTCTTTAAGCTCTAAAATCTACATATATCACTACTGGATGTGTATTTCAAAAAGGTCCAATGTAGAAGTGTATATATATACATATATATATATGTATATATATATATATAATATGTATTATATATATACACACTATATATAATATATATTATATTTATGCACACATATATATGTATGTATGTACGTATGAAGCAAAGGATAGTCCACCAACTGAAAAATGACTGGACAAATTGTGGAATATAATTACACCATAAGAAATTAGAACATAATAAGGAAAATGAAAAATTCAAAGAAATTCAAGAAATTTTATACAAGTGATGCAAACAGAAATAAGCAGAACTGGTAGAAAAATTCACATCAGAGGTATCAAACTCATAGCCTGCAAAACTCTCAACTGCTACCTGAACCAGACTGAAATGTAATTGGGAAGATTTAGACTAAACAAAAATATTATACAACATAGATAATGTTAACTTGTGGTTTTCTAAGTCAATATGTGGTTGTAGGGATCCATGTCTCTTTGAATATGACACTACTGATTTATACAATTATTGCAATAATTTAAAATAAACCAAATTTGAAAAACATAAGAATTATGATAAATGCTAATCAATCAAGGTGAAATAAGCCTTGCTTCTTTTGACCAAAAGGTGGTAAAGTAGGTGTGGGATGAGACATACTTGTCAGACATGGACAAAGTATTTACTTATATGCTTATAATTGCACTTCTTTATTACAAATAAGGATACCTTTGTATTTGGTTGTGAAGAAGTTATTTGGGTCTAACTGTGGTTAAAAAAGAACACCAATTTATTTTTAAAAACAGAATTATGATCACAGAATATTTGAAATGACAAATTTATGTAGAAGCCATATATATATACGTATATATATATATATTCCTTGCTGATTAAAATGTTAAAAACAATATATTTCAATATATTGAATTGTGTCTCTTTTTAAGT
This sequence comes from Trichosurus vulpecula, assembly GCF_011100635.1. Taxonomy (NCBI): domain Eukaryota; kingdom Metazoa; phylum Chordata; class Mammalia; order Diprotodontia; family Phalangeridae; genus Trichosurus; species Trichosurus vulpecula. Next base: position 257,450,878 of record NC_050580.1, on the reverse strand, counting down.
TAGCTGAAAGTTCAAAGTATGAGATATCATATGAAATGGCAAGTTTACAGGAGAATAAAGGGGACATTCTTTTAAAAATTCTGAAATAGCAACTACAGAATAACCCAAATATCAAAAAATAACATTTCATATTCACGAAAAGGAAAAGATCCCTTCATCTGCTAGCTATCATTTACAGTTTTTAAGAAAAAAGAATTAAGCTCACCTTTGCTCATCTTTGGAATTATTCTAATTTTAAAAGTGTAGTTAGCTCCTAGATCAATGTATTTAATAATACTCCGTGATGTTTGGACATCATCATGCTGAATCCAATGGTTACAAACGGTGGGAGAAATAGACCATGTAGAGACAAATCGCATTGAAAAGTCATATAACAACCATTCATTCGCTTTAAAAGTCTTATTTAAAGGTACTCTTATGGGCATTGTCGCAAGAGCCAAAGCTTGTGTAAAATCAATAAACTTAATAAGAAGGAAGCTGCTATAACCAGGAATCACTATAGTCTTCTGAAGGTCAGAACGTTTAAATTTAATGAATTTTCCTAAACCTAAAGAAAATACAAAAAAATTATTTGTATAAGGGGAGATGGATACACGTTCACACACACACACACACACACACACACACACACACACACACACAACCAAACAACTGATTAACTTAATAGATAAATGTATTAAGACTTTAAACCATGGGCTAAATCTAAGGGTAAATTATTTCATATCATAATCGCAAGTTCCAAAAGAGAATTTTAATGTATTACCATAGCATCCTAGGGTAATAAGGGAACATAAAAGTCAATTGTCCAAACCTACGTCCTATTTATGATTGCTCTCAATTGTACAAAGTGGTCTTTCAGGCTCCTTGACATTTCCAGTGACTGGGAATTCACCACTCAACAGTCCAATTTCATTCCCACAGCTCTAATGTTAAAATGTTCTATAGTATAGTGAGTTTTGATCTTTAATTGAGATGTCTGCTTCCCTGCAAGTTTCAGTCATTGGTCCCAATTCTTCCTTCTGATTGGCATTATCATTACCATTTCTATATAGTAGGCCTCCAGGTACTATATTGGTCAAAATATAAGATGACTTTTTCTCCCTGCACTTTCCCCCCAAACCTGGTTCATATAAAAATGGTGTGACAATTACTAAGAGTTATTTTTAGTGTGTCTCTAATTTTTTACTTTTGAAATACATCTTTTTTAAGGGGCATGCTAAATTTTGGGATTTTACATATATATCTATATCTATCTATCTATCTATATGGAATTTTAAGATGGCTATGATACCTTTTATCATAGTTTTATCCTTAAAAGTATTATGGAACAACATAAATAAAACTCCCAGAAGCACTAAATAACTGTTACTTGTGAATACATGATCAAAAAATTGTACTAAATTTCGATGTTCTCTTTTTTACCATTTCTAAGATTATTATATTTGTTGGTTCACTGTGCTATACCATGTGTAACAGTGACTACTCTGATCCCTATTTCTAGAAGTGCTACTTGTATGGTGGGAGAAAACAGAAATGATTTCTCCAAGAAACAGGTGCTTTCTGTCTCCGACATGGTTGCCTCCATGAGGTGAGCTGGTCATGCACCAAAGTCTGGTTACACCTGCTTCTCAGATTTCTTCACCTGAGTATGGGGGTCATAAAATGTCACACTTCCTCCCGACCTCCTTTTACTTTATCCTTTTCTGTTTGAATAAGATCTACTTTCCCATAGCTATATTCCATTCATAGATCCCATCCCACATTATCAGTGATCCTTATCCAGTCAAATGTGCTTCATTGCATTAGGGTCTCTAGTTCACCTTCCTTATTATTTATATACATTAATCTATATCTCTTTATGTATTTGAATATGGACATTTGGCGTATGTTCGGGGAGGACCAGCACCTCTGGTAAGAGGGGTTGCCAAAACCATTTCAGGGCTGCTCATCCACTTTGGTGTCCACCTTTCACCCAACTCTCACCTGTGGCTCCAAGAAGCTGTAACGTGTCCAGTGGCCACACTCCATTAAACTAGCTTTGGTATTTCCAATTCCTCATCCATGAAACACCTGTTGGACTCTAGAGGCCAACCAATGACTCACAGAGCCCACTCTGAAACTCACTCCTCTATAAGTATTAATGTCTTTTCTAAAAGATAATTTCTCACTTTCTAGCCATCAATCACTTAACACTTAAACACAAACTTACTGTTTAAATGAAGTCTAATTTTATAAAATGGATTTACAGCTTTTTCGATGGTTATGGTACTTGATAAGCAAGGGCTGTTTATTGGAATTTCAATTTTAAAAGGTTTCAATACTTCTGCAACAGCTGAGGTTGGAAAGCCTACGATGTAATCATGTTCCATAATCTTCACTATATGAGCAAAACCAGCTGAGCTAAACAAAAATAAATTTCATGTCATTTAATTATAATGACAAGGTAAAAATACCAATAATACATCTTTTTTTTTGTCTAAGTCATGGGAAGGGATGCAATTAAAGAAGAACTGAAATAATCCATGGAGTAGCTAGGTAGTGTTTTATGGAGGTAGGTGGTATTGGAATCTTCTGGCAACTTTGGACTTTTGTCCTTTTGTTTAGCCTACTGTTGCCCATCAATATCTAAGGACTAAATTAGATGTCACGCATGGCCTTCTTTGATACTTAGACCTTAAACGCTGCATTTCAATAAAATTTGTGAAAAAGAAATATTTGCCCAAAATTTTGTAATCTAAAACTTTGTTATCAGAAGTGAAAATGCCAGAAGAAATATAAAAGGGTGAATCAGAATGATAAAAGTAATGGGATTATACTAGGAAATTATAATTTTAAAAAATGGTTGGTCTACAAAGCATAGGAATATCAGGAAAGAAGAAAAAAGTTAAGGTATTTTGCATGACCAGAAGTCAGTAGGTAGAATAGCCTAAGGTGTCCCACAGTCAGGGAAGGGATGGGAAAGTTTAGTAGGAAAATTTAGAGAAACAGAACTTGTGCTAAGGCAACAGGGGTTGCAAAAGAGCTAGTGACCACTTTACACAAACTTGCTCACCTAAGGTCTCCATTCTTTAGAGAGCAGGGAATCATCTGCTAATGGGCACGTGTATGGAGGAAAAATAGGAAGCAGTCAGCAGCTTTGTCACTCTGAGGCCTAATTTGGGTTGTTGATCCAGCATAGACTTAGGGTGAACATGCAGGTAGGTATGGAGTTGATGTGTGTTGAGCTCTAGGAAAAGGAGCACTTGAAGATCCAGCAGAGACTGGGATTAGACCTAGTACCTTTCAGGGAGTAGGAACAGGATCCATCCTAAAGATGTGAGGCATCATGGATTCAGAATCTAAACTCACCTGGGAGCTAGTGCTGAATAGCCATGACAGGCAACTCAGATCAAGATGAATCCTGTAGTTCTGTCACTCTGAACCTGCAGAGCCTTCCAGCTATCTGAGCTGGAGAAAACAGCAGGCTAATGGAACAACAATTAGGAGCACGCCTATGCTTTTTCACCCAGACCAAGCAGAGAATATGAGTTCAGCTACCAGATTTTGGCCTTTGCCAGATGACCTTAAGGCACACAGAAATTTTTCAGTTCCCTGGATTAAGTTAATAATAATGATATCCTTGAATAATGCAGAATTCAATGTGTGGAAGCAGCAGCAACAGGACCCCAAGGAATGCTCAAAATCAATCAATAAATAAACATTAAGTGCCTCCCATGTGCCAAACATTGTGTAAAGCTCTGGGGATACAAAGAGACATAAAAAGACAGTCCCTGGCCTCAGAAAGCTTACGATCTAAGAGGAGAGCACATGCAAACACATATAAACAAAGGAAGCTATATACAGGATAAATTGGAGATGATTGACAGAGGGAAGCCACTGGAATTAATAAGAGTTGGAGGTTTCCTGCAGAAGGTAGGATATGAATTGGTGTTTAAAGGAAGCCAAGGAGGTCAATAGTCAGAGTGGTAGAGAGGGAGCATTCCAGGTATGGGGTACCACCAGAGACATTTCTTCCAGAATTTTGTAGAGCCCAGCTCTGATGCAAAGTTGCTGTTTTGAAAATAAGGCTTGAAGAATGAGTTAAACAAATCAACACCCTCTCATCCCACTCTCCCCATCCTCACACATACTTCATGATAAAGAGCTATGGTACCAAGGACATCCAAGACACAAACTCAGAAGAGAATAATATTACAAAATATAGAAGTAAAGCCTTAAAGAATAACAAAATTTGGACCCAAGGTCAAACAGAATTCCTGGAAGAAATAAAATGATAGCTTTTTTTTTCATTTTCTCTTTAAATTTCTTTTTTTTTTAGTTCACAACACTCAGTTTCACAAGTTTTTGAGTTCCAAATTTTCTCTCCCTCTCTTCTTCCCTCACCCCCAAGGTGGCATGTAGTCTGATGTAGGTTCTACATAAACCTTTGCATTAAACTTATTTACATAATAGTCAAGTTGTAAAGAAGAATTATAACTAATGGAGTGAATCATGAGAAAGAAGAAACAAAACCAAAAAAGAAGGAAAAAAAGAGACCAAATAGTTTGCCTCAATCTGCATTCAGACTTCATAGTTCTTTCTCTGGATGTGCATAGCGTTTTCCATCATGAGTCTTTTGGAGCTGTCTTTGAACCATAGATTGACGAGAAGAGCCAACTCTATCAAAGTTACTCCTTACAGATAGCGTGTGCCTTAATTGTGTATCATGATCTCTTGGTTCTGCTCCCCTCACTCAGCAATAGTTCACATAAGTGTTTCCAGGTTATAATGAAGTCTGTCTGTTCCTCATTTCTTACTGCACATTCCATTACATTCATACATCATAATTTGTTTAGCCATTCTCCAACTGATGGGCATCCCTTTGATTTCCAATTCTCAGCTACCACAAAAAGTGCTGCTGTAAATATTTTTGTACGTATGGGTCCCTTTCCCACTTGTGTGATTTCTTTGGGATACAGCCCTAGAAGTGGTATTGCTGGGCCAAAGGGTATGCACATCTTTATAGCCCTTTGGGCATAGTTCCAAATTGCTCTCCAAAATGGCTGGATCAGTTCACAACTCCACCAGCAATGTAACAATTTTCTAATTTTCCCACATCCTCTCCAGCATTTATTATTTTCCTGTTTTGTCATTTTAGCCAATACAACAGGAGAGATGTGGTACCTAAGAGTTGTTTTGATTTGCATTTCTCTAATCAATAGTGATTTAGAGGATTTTTTCATATCACTATAGATATCTTTAATTTCTTCTTCTGCAAACTGCCTGTTCATATCCTTTGACCATTTCTCAATTGGGGAATGGCTTGCATTTTCATATGACTATAGATATCTTTAATTTTTCATATGACTATAGATATCTTTAATTTCTTCCTCTGAAAACTGTTTGTTCATGTCCTTTGACCATTTCTCAATTGGGGAATAACTTCTATTCCTATAAATTTGACTCAGTTCCCTGTATGTTTTAGATATAAGGCTTTTATCAGAGACACTGATTGTAAAGATTCTTTCCCAATTTTCTGCTTTCCTCCTAATTTTTGTTGCATTGGCTTTGTACAAAACCTTTTCAATTTAACATAATCAAAACTACCCATTTTGCATTTTGTAATGCTCTCTATCTCTTGTTTGGTAATGAATTCTTCCCTTCTCCATGTATCTGACAGGTAAACTATTCTTTCCTCTCCCAAACTGCTTATACTATCAGCCTTTATTCCTAAATCATGAACCCATTTTGACTTTATTTTGGTATGTGGTGTAACATGTTGGCCTATGCGCAGTTTCTGCCATACTATTTTCCAGTTTTTCCCAGCAATTTTTGTGAAATAGTGAATCCTTTTTTAAAAATTTAAAAAAAAATTATTTTATTTTAAATTATTATTTATTTATTTAATATTTTTAGCATTCAGCATTGATTTCCACAAGAGTTTGAATTACAATTTTTCTCCCCATTTCTACCCTCCCCCCCATTCCAAGATGGCATATATTCTGGTTGCCCCATTCCCCAGTCAGTGCTCCCTTCTGTGACCCCACCCCCCCCATCCCCTTTTCACTTACTTCATTGTAGGGCAAGACAGATTTCTATGCCCCATTGCCTGTATAGCTTAATACCTAGTTGCACCTAAAAACTTTTTTTTTCTCAACATCTGCTATTGAAACTTTGAGTTCCAAATTCTCTCCCCTCTTCCCTCCCCACCCACACTCCCTAAGAAGCCAAGCAATTCAACATAGGCCACATGTGTATCATTATGCAAAACCATTCCACATTATTCATATTGTAAAAGACTAACTATATTTTGCTCCCTCCTATCCAGTCCACTTTTATTCAACTTTTTCCCTTGACCCTGTCCCTTTTCAAAACTGTTTGCTTTTTCTTACCTCCTCCCCCTATCTGCCCTCTCTTCTATTGTCCCCCATTTTTATCTCCTTCCTCCTTATTTCCTGTGAGGTAAGATACCCAATTGAGTGTGTATGGTATTCCCTCCTCAGGTCAAATCCGATGAGAGCAAGATTCACTCATTCCCCCTCACCTGCCCCCCTTCCCTTCCAATGAGCGGCTTTTTCTTGCCTCTTTTATATGAGATAATTTACCCCATTCTATCTCTCCCTTTCTCCCTCTCTCAATATATTCCTCTCTCATCCCTTAATTTAATTTTATTTTTTTTAGATATCATCCCTGAATATTCAACTCACCCTGTGCCCCCCCCCCTCTCTCTCTCTCTCTCTCTCTCTCTCTCTTTCTCTCTCTCTCCCTCTCCCTCTCTCTCTATGTGTATATATATTCCCTTCCTCTACCTTAATACTGAGGTCTCATGAATTATACACATCATCCTTCCATGTAGGAATGTAAACAAAACAGTTCAACTTTAGTAAGTCTCTTATGGTTTCTCTATCTTGTTTACCTTTTCATGCTTCTCTTGATTCCTGTGTTTGATAGTCAAATTTTATTTTCAGCTCTGGTCTTTTCATTGAGAAAGCTTGAAAGTCCTCTATTTTATTCAAAATCCATATTTTGCCTTGGAGCATTATACTCAGTTTTGTTGGGCAGGTGATTCTTGGTTTTAATCCTGGCTCCATTGACCTGCAGAATACCCTATTCCAAGCCCTTCAATCCCTTAATCTAGAAGCTGCTAGATCTTGTGTTATCCTGATTGTGTAGCCATAATACTAAAATTGTTTCTTTCTGGCTGCTTGCATAATTTTCTCCTTGATCTGGGAGCTCTGAAATTTGGTGACAATATTCCTAGGAGTTTTCTTTTTGGGATCATTTTCAGGAGGCGATTGGTGGATTCTTTCAATTTCTATTTTACCCTCTGGCTCTAGAATATGAGGGCAGTTCTCCTTGATAATTTCTTGAAAGATGATATCTAGGCTCTTTTTTTAATCATGGCTTTCAGGTAGTCCAATAATTTTTAAATTATGTCTCCCGGATCTATTCTCCAGGTCAGTGGTTTTTCCAATGAGATATTTCACATTGTCTTCCACACCTGGGAGCTCTAGATATTCAGTGAAACATAGGACTACCAGGCATTCCTGATGAAAAGACCAGAGCTGAATAGAAAATTTGACATTCAGGTACAGACTCAAGAGAGGCATAAAAATGTAAACATGATTGAGAAATTATGAGGAACTTAATGTTACACTGTTTACATTTCCAAAGAGGAAGGTGAGACATGTAGCTCTCAAGAGCTTTTATGCCATTAGGTCAATTAGAAAGATTCTACATAGGCAGAGTATGAATCAATTATATTGGAATGATTTCAATATAAAAATGGAAGCCTGGAAAAAAAGGGATGTATTGGGAGAAGTGGTAGGGAAAAGAAGAATAGGAAAAAAAAATCTCACATAAAAGAAAGAGCCTAGACGTCATCTTTCAAGAAATTATCAAGGAAAACTGCCCTGATATTCTAGAACCAGAGGGTAAAATAGAAATTGAAAGAATTCAACGAATGCCTCTTGAAAAAGATCCCAAGAGACTTCCAGGGGCGGAGCCAAGATGGCAGCTGAAAAGCAGGGACTTGCATGAGCTTCCTTCCAGGTCCCTCCAAAAAACTAAAAAAAATGACTCTGAAAAAATTCTAGAACTGTAGAACCCACAAAATAGCAGAGGGAAGCAGGGATCTAGCCCAGGACAGCCTGGATGGTTGCTGGATGAGGTCTATTGGGAATGGAGCAGAGGGGAGTGGAGCTCAGCATGGGCGGTAGCAGGACCAACTAGCCAATGAGGAGAAGAATGCCTTGAAAGGCAGAATTAGCCAAATGGAAAAGGAGATCCAAAAGACCACTGAAGAAAATACCACCTTAAAAGTGAGATTGGAACAAGTGGAAGCTAGTGACTTTATGAGAAATCAAGATATTATAAAACAGAACCAAAGGAATGAAAAAGTGGAAGACAATGTCAAATATCTCATTGGAAAAACCACTGACTTAGAAAATAGATCCAGGAGAGATAATTTAAAAATTATTGGACTACCTGAAAGCCATGATCAAAAAAAGAGCCTAGATATCATCTTTCAAGAAATTATCAAGGAGAATTGCCCTGATATTCTAGAGCCAGAGTGTAAAATAGAAATTGAAAGAATCCACTGATTGCCTCCTCAAATAGATCCCCAAAGGAAAACTGCTAGGAACATTGTGGCCAAATTCCGGAGTCCCCAGGTCAAGGAGGAAATACTGCAAGCAGCCAGAAAGAAACAGTTTGAGTATTGTGGAAAAATAATCAGGATAACACAGGATCTGGCAGCTTCCACATTAAGGGACCAAAGGGCTTGGAATACAATATTCCAGAGGTCAATGGAGCTAGGATTAAAACCAAGAATCACCTACCCAGCAAAACTGAGTATCGTGCTCCAAGGCAAAATATGGATTTTCAACAAAATAGAGGACTTTCAAGCTTTCTCAGTGAAAAGACCAGAGCTGAATAGAAAATTTGACTTTCAAACACAAGAATCAAGAGAAGCATGAAAAGGTAAACAAGCAAGAGAAATCATAACACTTTTGAAAAGGGACAGGGTCAAGGGAGAAATTTCAACAAAGGGGGATAGGTTAGGAAGGAGCAAAACATAGTTAATCTTTCACAACATGAGTATTGTGGAAGGGTTTTACATAATGATATGCATGTGGCCTATGTTGAATTGCTTGCCTTCTTAGGGAGGGTGGGCAGGGAGGGAAGAGGAGAGAGAATTTGGAACTCAAGGTTTTAAAAACAGACATTCAAAAACAACAACAAAGAAAAAATTTTTGCATGCAACTAGGAAATAAGATACACAGGAAATGGGGCATAGAAATTTATCTTGCCCTACAAGAGAAGAAGGGAAAGGGGGATGGGAGGGGAGTGGGGTGACAGATGGGAGGGCTGACTGGGGAATGGTGCAACCAGAATATACTCCATCTTGGAGTGGGCAGGAGGGTAGAAATGGGGAGAAAATTTGTAATTCAAACTCTTGTGAAAATCAATGCTGAAAACTAAATATATTTTTAAAAATTAAATAAAAAAAGAAAACAAACAAAAAAAAAGAAAAAGATCCCAAAAAGAAAAGTCCTAGGAATATTGTGGCCAAAGTCCAGATTTCCCAGGTCAAGGAGAAAATATTGCAAGCAACCAGGAAAAAAAAAACATTTTGAGTATTGTGGAAACACAATCAGGATTCTGCAGGTCAAAGGAGCTAGGATTAAAACCAAGAATTACCTACTCAGCAAAACTGAGTATAATACTCCAGGGCAAGATATGGCTTTTCAATAAAATAGAGGACTTTCAAGCTTTCTTGATGAAAAGACCAGAACTGAATACAAAATTTGACTTTCAAGTACAAGCATCAGGAGAAGCATGAAAAGGTAAATAGGAAAGAGAAACTATAAGAGACTTACTAAAGTTGAACTGTTTTGTTTACATTCGTACATGGAAAGAAGATCTGTGTAACTCATGAAACCTTTCTCAGTACTAGAATAATTGAGGAGAATATAACTATATATAGACAAAGGGCACACGATAAGTTGAATATGAAGGGATGATATCTAAAAATGTATAAATAAACACAATTAAGGGGTGAGAGAAGAATATTCTGGGAGAAGGAGAAAGGGAGAGATAGAATGGGGTAAATTATCACACATAAAAGTGGCAAAAAAATCAGTTCTCTTGGAAGGGAAGAAGGGGCAGGTAAAAGGGAATGAGTGTATCTTGCTCTCACTGGTTTTCACTTAAGGAGGGAATAACATGCACACTCAATTGGATATCTTACCCTACAAGAAAGTAGCAGGGAAGGGAATAAAAAAAGGGGGGATGATATAAGGGAGGGCAGATCAGGGGAGGAGGTAATCAAAAGCAAACACTTTTGAAAAGGTACAGGATCAAGGGAGAAAACTGAATAAAGGGGGACAGTATAGGTTGGAGGGAAATACAGTTAGTCTTTTACAGCATGACTGCTATGGAAGTATTTTGCATAATGATACATGTGTAGCCTATGTTAAGGAGGGTGGGTGGGGAGGGAAGAAGGGAGAAAATTTGGAACTCAAATTTCTAAAATCAAATGCTCAAAAAAAAGTTATTTTTGCATGCAACTGGGAAATAAGATATACAAGCAATGGGGTATAGAAATCTATCTTGCCCTACAAGAAAGTAAGGTAAAGGGCATGGAGGGGGAGTGGGGTGACAGAAGGGAAGGAAGACTAGAGAAAGGGGCAATCAGAATACATGCCATCTGGGGGTGAGGGGAGGGTAGAAATAGGGAGAAAATTTGGAACTCAAAATCTTGTAGAAATCAATGTTGAAAACTAAAAAATATCAAATAATAAAGAATGGCTATGTGTAAAAAAATTAAAAAAATTAAAAATTAAAAAAATTAAAAATTAAAAAAACAACAACCTGAGTTTTCATTTAATCCTCAGGCAATTGACAAACATGGAAAAAAAGAGGAATAGTTGATTGTGGAGAGATTGTAGGAAGACAGGAATGACAAAATATTTATCGTGGTTCTGTGACTTGGTATACTCACTTCAGAAATTAATTTGGAATTATACAAATACAGTCATAGATATAACCCTATCTCTTTAACTAGGAATTCCACTGCTACATATAAATGGCAAAGAAGTCTTGATGAAAAAAGTCCCAAAGTATCCCCATATATTTATAGCAGCACTTTTGTGTTAGTAAATAACTAGAAACAAAATACACATTCATCAGTTGGGGAACGGATAAATAATTTTGGTATATGAATGGAATTGAATATTACTGTGTTATAGGAAATGACAAATGTGATGAATATACAAAACATGGATGAATAGAAGGTTTTTTAAAAGTACTTCATTTTGAAAGAAAATATACAATGTCTATAGTAATATGAATAGGGAAAATAGCAACCACGATATAAAAAAAAATGAATGTTGCAAAATTCCCAACAAGCCTGACCACAACGGGTCAAAAATACCTTTCTCCCACTTGTTTATAGAGGAAAGATTGACCAATAAGTTTGGAACATTGTATGCATGTTCAAATATTGAGGTCGTATCAATTTTACTCAATCAACCAATCAATAACCATTTATTCAATGACCACTATGTGCCAGGTACCATACTTATTTTTAAAATTTATTTATCTATTTTTAGTTTTCAACATTCACTTTTATAAGATTTTGAGTTCTAAATTTTCCTCCTACCTCCATTCCCTCTTCCCCAAGACAGCATGCAATCCGATATAGGCTATACACATATGATCATATTAAGCATATTTCTTCATTAGTCTTGTTGTAAGAGAAGAATCAGAACAAATAGGGAAAATCATGAGAAAGAAATAAACAAAAAAAGAGAAAATAGTATGCTTTGATATGTATTTAGACTCTATAGTTCTTTCTCTGGAAGTAGATAGCATTTTCCATCATGAGTCCTTTGGAATTGTCTCGGATCATTGCATTGCTCAGAAGAGCTATGTCTAACAAAGTCAGTCATCGTAAAATATGGCTGTTACTGTGTACAATGCTCTTCTGATTCTGCTCCCCTCACTCAGCATCAGTTCATGCAAATCTTTCCAGGTTTTCCTGAAGACTGCCTGCTCATCATTTCTTATGGAACAATAGTATTCCGTTACATTCACATACCACAACTCTTTCAGCCATTCCCTAATGGATGGGCATCCATTCAATTTCCAGTTCTTGGCCACCACAAAAAGAGCTACTATAAATATTTTTGTACATGCAGGTTCTTTTCCCTTTGTCATGATCTCTTTGGAATACAGACTCAGTAGTGCTATTGCTGTATCAAGGGCATGCACAGTTTTATAGTCCTTTGTGTATAGTTCCAAATTGTTCTCCAGAATGGCTGGATCAGTTCACAACTCCACCACAGCTCCACACATTAGTGTTCTGATTTTTCCAGATCTTCTGCAAAATTTATCATTTTTCTGTTTTGTCATGTTAGCCAATCTGATAGGTGTGATGTGGTATCTCAGAGTTGTTTTAATTTGCATTTCTGCAACCAATAGTGATTTAGAGCATTTTTTCATATGACTATAGACAGCTATAATTTATTCACCTGAAAACTGCCTGTTTATATCCTTTGACGTTTATCAATTGGAGGAATGACTTGTATTCTTATAGATTTGATTCAGTTCTCTATATGTTTTAGAAACAAGGCCTTTATCAGAGACATTGGCTGTAAAAACTATTTCCCAGCTTTCTGCTTCCCTTGTAATCTTGGTTGTATTAGCTTTGTGCAAAACCTTTTTAATGTAATGTAATCAAAATTATCCATTTTACATTTCATAATGTTCTCCATCTCTTGTTTGGTCATAAATTCTTTCCTTTTCCATAGATCTGACAAGTAAACTAGTCCTTGCTCTCTTAATTTACTTATAGTTTCACCCTTTGTGTCTAAATCGTACCCATTTTCACCTTATCTTGGAATATGGTATAAGATGTTGTTCTATGCCTAGTGCTATTTTCCAGCTTTCCCAGCAGTTTTTGTCACATAGTGATGTGTGAGGTAAAGAAAATGTGAAGACTTCATAGGGAAGATATGTACAAATATATGTCTATATCTATACTAAGAAACGTTTAAAAATCAAGAAATAGGGAAATGCGGAAGTGGAAAAATTCTGAGGCTGTGAGAGTCTGATGGCTCAGCCTCTGGGAAAGTTTACCCTGAAACTTTTTGTTCTTTCTTCTGGTTCTAGTTTAAAGATTTGCTCAGTAAGAATGGGGTCACTGTGACCTGCTTTCCTTTACTGTAAAAGTACTGTAGAAGAATGGATAGGGGTCTCCTTCTCATCTTATCCTATTCTCCTTCTTCAGATTTATAGATGTCACTTCAGTTGTAATCATTAACTAAGGGAATGGGAATTGGAGTTTCTGTGCCTCAATTTCCCAGTTCTTTGTATAGTTTTTGTGCTCAGATTGTAAGCCTGCCTCTCAGCCAGTGTTGAGAAGGGTCAGAGGTGGGCAGGAATTCTCTTGTGTTAGGTATAATTATTGGTGCTTTGCGCCTTGTACTTGGCTTCCTTTGCTGGTTCAGTTCTGTGCTGGTAGAGGATGCCCTATTCTCGTGAGAATTGAATAAAATTCAATTTCTGTTCCCACCATGAGATGGCTCCTTATTAGTATTATTATTATTTGGTGATGGTCAAATACCCCACACAGTGAGTTCTTATCTGCAGTAGTAATCAGGGCAGGGCTTTTTGCTGTTCTTCTCTTAAGTGTCTTTAATGATTCTGGCCTTTGTTTGAATGGGGCTGGTAAAGTAGGATCTTGTCCTGAAATGTTTCTCAGCACTAAGACAATTGGGAGTCATTCATTGGAAACCCTGTTTATGGTGGTACTAGGGATTAACTAACTTTTCCACACCCTAAATGGGACTTTTCACTGTTCTTTGAGTGCTTCTCAGCACTGAGTTAATCAAGTACCCCAGGGCCCTGAGACCCAGACATAAGATCTGAGGTTGGTGTTTGACTTTTGGGGCTCACTCATGGAAAGAGTGTTGAGACTCTGGGCAAGCCATTGTAACTGCCCCCTGGCTTTGCTAACCCAGACCCACTGGTTCTTCTTTGGTAACTAGGTATTATGATTTGATCAGACAAGGTCTGTCTGTTGATGTTTGTAATTTCTGTTTGTATTTGCTCTGAAGTTCAAGGGGGCTGATCTTTCCCCCCTGAACTAAGTGAATGATACATGCGTGTTTAATTAAACTTAGACTGTTAACCCCTTACCAAGTTGCTTTCCTTAGAAAAACAGATCAAAAGAACCTGTGTTAGCAGCCCTTCCATTTGCTGGTTGTTCCTGGTCTTACACAGCCACAGTAGCTGCTAGCAGATTGGTGCTACATTATCCCAACAGCTAGAGACTTTGGGTTTATCAAACAATAGATTACTATAGTTATTTACTACTGTCTTGTGTACCTAGCCTATTCTGCTGATCTGCCATTTTATTTCTTAGCCAGTACCAAGTAGTTTTGATGATCATTGCTTTATACTGCAGTTTGAGATCTGGTATGGCTAGAGCACTTTCCCTTGCATTTCTTTTTATTAACTCCCTTGATATTCTGGAATAGGTACCATATTTAGATAGATAGATTTAGATTGATACATAAAAAGATAAAATAAGTTGTATGTATAGGATAAACAGATAAACAGGAAAGAATTAAAAGAGGGAAGGAATCAGCATTAAGAAGGTTGTAGAAGGTGGAATTTTCAGTTTGGATTTAAAGGAAGCCAGGAAGGTCAATATTCAGAGAAGAAGAGGGAGAAAGTTAGAGGCATAGGGGATAGCCACAAAACACTGGAACTTAGAGATGGAATATCTTATTTCTGAAAAACCAGGAGGACCCAGGGTCACTGGATCAAAGCATATGTGACAGGCAGTAAGATGCAAGCAAATGGTAAAGTAGGAAGAGAATTGTTTATGAAGGGCTTTGAATGGCAAAAAAAGAATATGTATTTTGTATTTGTTCCTGGAAGCATGGGAAGCCACTGGATTTTTTTGAGTGTGGGAGGTGGGGTTTGTGACATAATCAGACCTGCATTTTAGGGAAATCATTTTAATGGCTGAATGGAGAATGGATTGGAGTGGGAAGAGATTTGAGAAAGGCAGACCCACAGCAGGCTATTCAAATAATCTAGGCATGAGGTGATAAAGTTTTAGTGGTATCAGAGGATAGAAGGAGGTACATTCAAGAGATGTTGCAAAGGTAAAATTTGAAGGCCCTGGCAATAGCTTGGATATGGGAGGGTGAGAAATAGTGAGAAATCCAGGATGACTCTTAGTTTATGAGCCTGAGGGACTGGGAAGATGTTGTTGCCCTGTACAGTAATAGGGAAGGTAGGCAAGGCAGACAGTTTAGCAGGGAAAGATAATGAGCTCTGTTTTGGACATATTGAATTTAAGATGTCTACAGGACATCCAGTTCAAGATGTCTGAAATGAAGTTAGAGATGCAAGATTGGAAGTCAGGAGAGAGCCTGTGGCAGGAAAGGTAGATTTGAGAGTCATCAGCATAGAGATGGTAAATAAATCCATGGGTGCTGATGAGATCACCAAGTGAAGTAGTATATAGAGAGAAAAGGGCCCAGGACAGAACCCTGAGGAAGGGACACCTAAGGTTTGAGGGCATGATCTAGAGGAGGATCCAGCAAAAGAGACAGAGGAGTGGTCAGATAGGTAGGAAGAAAACCAAGAGAGAGGAGGGTCCCAAAAAAACTAGAGAAAAGAAAATATCAGGTTGGAGCCACAGAGCAGCCAGGGAAAATGAGGATTTAGTTTTTTCTCTTCCTCTTCTTCTTTAAAAAAATGTCTTTATCATATATGGGATGGCTCTTTGGTGGGAAGGGGTGGAGGTAAAAAAATTAGGTGATAGAAAAATAAAAGATTAATTAAAATATATTTTAAAAACAGAGTCCCCTTGAAATAATGAAATGTAAACACAAGAGTCAGGAGAAACATAAACCACTAAATATGTGAGCAAACAGAAGGGAAAATTCAAGGGTGAGGTAGTTACATTGGAATAGTGAGAGTTGATGCAAGTGTCCTGAGCCCTAATGTAATCGAGGATCAGAGAAGGAGCTAAATAAACAGGAAATAGTTTTACACTTGAACAGAAAGCAATACAGTGAAGGAAGAAATGGTGAAGGGAGCAGGGATCACTTGGATCTCACTTTCATATGAACCAATCAAAGGGGGGTAGAATAGAGACAGACAGACAGACAGACAGAGACAGAGAGACACAGACAGAGTTTTGCATAGAATTATATTTAACTCATCAAAAAAATAGAAGGAAAAGGAGAGGAGAGTGTTGATTGAAAAGGGGAGTGAATTCAAGGAGGAATTAATAACAAACAAAGCACATTTAACTTCAGAAGCATGATTCTGCAGAAAGGTGTAAAAGAAAAGAAAATAAGGATAAGAACCTGTGATTGGGGTCTGAGTGAGTATAAGAGTAAAGGATCAGGGCTGCAGGAGAGGATTGTATCAAGCATAGAGCATTAATGCTGACTATACTTTTCTTTCACCATCCTGTCACTTGTAAAGATGGGAGATGGAGAAGAGAGAATAAGACAATAAGATGGAGAGAAAAGACAATTATCATAAGAATGAATGCAAATGTGATGAATTCACCCATAAAATGGAAGAGCATAGCAGATTGGAATATAAAACAGAATCCAACAATATGGTGTTTACAAGATACCATTTGAACCATAAATATTCATACAAGTTAAAATTAGGGACTATAAAGCAAGAATTGCAAGAGGTAAGGCAACAGCAGAATTAGACTCGATTAAAAGAGATAAACATGATAAAGGCATGAGGCTGAAAGGTCCTATAAATAATTAACTAATTTCAATGATTAATACATGTACTGAGAAGTGGAGTAACGATGGCAGAATAGAGGCAGGACTCCAGCTACACTTTTCCAGTATTTCCCTTCAAACAACTTTAAAATGATACATCAAACCAAATACATTTTGGAGCAGCATAGACAAATAGAGTTTGAAGTAAGACATTTTTTGAGTCCAAGACAACTTGGGAGGTTGATAGGAGAGAACTGAGTCAAATTTATAAGAACACAATTCATTCCCCAAATGAGAAATGGTCAAAGGATTTGAGCAGGCAGTTTTCAGATGAAAAAATCAAAGCTATACATAATCATACAAAAAATGCTCTCAATTACTATTTATTATTAATTAGAGAAATGCAAATTAAAATAATTTTTTATTATTTATTATTTTATTTTTTGAGGTACCACCTCAAACTTACCAAATTGGCTAATATGACAAAAAAGGAAAATTATATACGTTCGAAGGGATGTAGTTAAATTGGGACAATAATGCATTGTTGACATAATTGTGTACTGATCCAACTATTCTGGAGAGCAATTTGGAACTATACCCAAAGGGCTATAAATTTGTGCATACTCAGCAATATCACCACTACAGCTATATCCTAAAGAGATCCCCTAAAAAGGAAAAGGGGTCCATTTGTACAAAATATTTGTAGCAACTTTTTGTGGTGGCAAAAAAATTAGGAATTGAGGGGATGCTCATCAATTGGGGAATAAACTGAACAAGTTGTGGTGTATGAATGTAATGGAATACTATTGTGCTATAAGAAATGATGAGAAACATGCTTTCAGAAAATCCTGGAAAGACTTACATTAACTGATGTGAAGTGAAGTGAGCAGAACCAGGTGAACATTGTGCACAGTAACAGCAATATTATACAATGATGAATTGTAAATGACTTAGCTATTCTCAGCAATACAATGATCCAAGACAATTTCTAAGGACTCATGAAAAATGCTTTCCATCTCCAAAGAACTGATGGAGTCTGAATGCAGATGGAAGCATACTATTTTTCACTACATATTTTTTTCATGGAGTTTTTTGGGGGAAGGGTCTGTGTTTTCTTTCATACGACCAATATGGAAATATTCTTTGCATTATTGCATGTATGTACCCTATATAAAACTGCTTGTCATCTGAAGAAGAAAGGAGGGGAGGGAAGGAGGAAGAGACAGAATTTGGAACTCAAAATTTTTTTAAAAGAATGTTAAAAATTGTTTTTACATGTAATTTGAAAGAAAATATTTTTTAAAAAGAGAAATAGTTGGAGTTTTCAATTAACTAAAACCAGAAGAATTCCCAAAAAAAAATTTGTCTAGTTCCATCTCTCCAGTTTATACCTGTCAAGTTGATTTTGGGGGGCCATGTATAATACATTCATCCTCATTTCTTCCAGCATCCTAGCTTGTAAAGATATCTATATATCTATATATACACATATATTTTTACATTTTGCTTTTATCATCAACTATGTTAGAATTGCCACCTGGTTTTCTGTCAGTTTACCTCTCAGATCCTGAAGCTTATGGTCTCATTTATTCTACCGAATTTAGTTTATGTTGTTGCTTATTTTCATTTAAACACATCTCTTCACTAGCTTCTTGACCACATAGCTATGGCCACTTATGAGCCAAGATTGAGATGGATTCTGTTACCTTCTATAAATCATATTCATCACACAGATCTCAAGGGCCTTAATTTAACCCACAGTGGTCTAACATTCAGCTTCAGAACACAAAGGAAAACTCATGGTCAAATTAAATAATCTGGGCCAAATCATAACATACCTTGATCTTAATTCTTTTCCAGCATGAATATGGCTAAATCTTAGCCGCA
This sequence comes from Trichosurus vulpecula, assembly GCF_011100635.1. Classification (NCBI taxonomy): domain Eukaryota; kingdom Metazoa; phylum Chordata; class Mammalia; order Diprotodontia; family Phalangeridae; genus Trichosurus; species Trichosurus vulpecula. The sequence continues at coordinate 257,432,234 of NC_050580.1, read as the reverse complement.
TATTATGATGGCGACTTTTATTCAGGGGTGCATAAGCAAAGAAGATGACGTCAGTTGGAGTGAGATACTGTAGAGCTAGTGAAGTATTAAATGCCACATTTTCATCAGTCTGGAATGGGAATAAGAAAATGTCATACTTAAATACTTTTGGTTTGGGTTTGAATAATTTAATGCACAAATACAGAATATTATTTAATATATAAAATATTAACAGTTCTAATTATATACCAATTCAGAAAAATATTTGTTTTTGTTTCTTTTCTCTCTAATATGTTTTATCAATGTATATACTTACATACCTTTATGTATGTATGGTTTTCATGATTCCTCCCATGTACTGTGATTAACTGAGGAAAAAAGAAAATATTCCATTCTCCTTCCCCCCAAACCTCTAGGTTTTTAATATAGACTTGTCAAAAAGGAGACTTGTTCAGCCCTTCCTGATGCCTTTGTTTTTCTGAAACAATTGGGTGAATATGGCAAAAAATGCATACAAATTTCATAAAATCAACTTATGAAAGCAACTTTAATGTCTAAAGGATCTTTGAGACTACACTTAGTCCCTAAACTATCTTACTCTGTCTGTAAGAGGTTTGGAGGAAAGAAGTCATTGAGTCCTTCTACTACTTTAAGAGGAGAGACAAATTATGTTCTTCCATGCCTGATAAATCTATAGAGAATTTTTCTCTTTGTTATCTGTAGAACTTATTTTCCAACCTACAGTCTACATTGTTTTGTTTGGTGATCTAACTTGAACATAACAATCACCTTAGGTATAACAGAAGAGAGGGCTCAGAGCACATATACTAGCTTAAAAGTCCAAAATGAAATTCATTATTTTCCCCACTAAATTGTGGCCCTCCTCCTCATCTTCTCCATAGATGATACCACCATCCTCCCAGTTTGTCAGGCTTGCAACCTACAATTTATTCTTGACTTCTAACTGTCTCTCACCCACCAAACACAAGATGTTCCCAAGGCCTTTTAATTTTACCTCTACATCTTTCAAATATACCTCTTTTGACAATGCTACCACTCTGGCATAGGGCTTCATCACCTCATGACCAGACTATTGCAACGGTTCTCTGGTGGGTCTGCTTGCTTCCAGTCTCTTCTCACTCAATCCAGTTCTAGTCAATCCTCCATTCAATTCATTCTCATTCAGCCACTAAAGTGATTTGTCTAAAATGTAAGTCCAACCATGTCACTCCCATGGCCCACTCAATACATTCCAATGGCTCCCTATTACAACCGTGATCAAATACATAATTCTCTAGCATTTGAAGTCCTTTATAACCTCCTTTTCCAGTCTTCTTACATCTTACTCCCCATCATGTGCTCTTTGATCCTGTGACACTGAACTCCTGACTATTCCACAAACAAGTCACTCCATCTCTATTTAGTCTCTGGGCATTTTCTTTGGTTGTCCCCCAGGTCTTGAATGCCCTTCTTCCTCAACTCTGCCTATTGACTTCCCTTGCTTTTTTATACATACATATATATGGACACACATATGTGTATACACACATGCACACATATATACGGGGAGAATAAGAGACAGACAGAGAGATATATGGAGAGAAAGTCAACATGTTCCACCACTCACCTACCATGTCAGCAAGTTAAATTGAGTTTGATTTATTTTATTAGGTTCATCTTTCCCCCATTTTCTTGAAGGCTCAAGGATATTTTTTAATCTCAAACAAGAAATCATTTGCTTTTTGACTGAAATGCAAGTACTAACTTTGTCACTGATATGCTAGACCATCATTCCATGCTATTCCTCATTGGGCATACTAGGTTAAAATTAGTGCTTCTGAAAATAGCATATCAATATAGCTACAAAGCGACTGCTAATCCTATGCTACCGAAAGCTATTTTAACCATTGTTTTCAAAGAATGAGCAGTTTCAACATATATATCACTGACCGAAGTGAGTACTGATGTAGACAACAGAGGATGTTTCTTTACACCATTATATGTATGTTCATCCAGAGTAACTACAATTCCAATGCCTACATGGTCATAGTATATTTCATAAGTTGGTGCTTTGACTTTTCCATATCTGGTGTAAGTTCTTAATCCTAATAGAAGCAAAAGAGAGAAATATTTTTAAAAAGAAGTCTTGCTCCTTTAAAAAAATCAAAACTGAATACAATGACAAATTCATCTAGAGGTTAGTAGAAATAGAAGTGTTTTTTTTTTCACCAACAAAGTGCATAGACTCACTGAAATCTCTCCATTGACACTTCGGTTAGGCATGGACTTCAGGTTAAGAGTTCTTGATATGTAGCATGCACTGTCTGTGCACAAAACATCTGTGGATATTTAAACAGGGCCTAGCTGGTACAGTTAATTACAGGTTTGGTGCAAGGCACATGCAGACCCCTAATACCACTTAAGAGAATTTAAAGCCCCAAGTCATAACTCATGTATAACTCAATGCATGGATCCCTCATGATGCATTAGGACACATAAAAGAAAACTTTATGTATCAGAATATAAATCCTATGCAATACATGACAGTGCATATGGTATTTATATATAATAACTAAATACATAAGTCACATGCCAAAACATCTTCATCATAATAGGTACCATTTATATAGTGTTTTAAGTTTTGCAAATTGTTTTACTTTTATTATTTAATCTCCACAAGAAATAAGGAAACTGAGTCTAAGAAAGGCTGAGTAACTTGCTCAGGGTCATAATCTAGTAATGTTTTGGAGGCAATATTTGAACTTAAGTCTTCCTGACTCCACGTCCAGCATTAAAATGGCTATGTCAACATTAAATGGAAAAGTAGAGCCAAGATGGTGGAATAGAAGCACTCAGCTGAGCTCACCCAACATTCCCTGCCAAAAAACTTTAAAATAATGCCTCAAATTTCATTCTGAAGCAAAAGGTCAGAGAGAGACATTTTTCCATCCCAAGAAAGTTAGGAGGTTGAAAGGAGAGATCCACAACACAGGAGTGGAGGTTGGTCAGAAGCCAATGTTCATATGATACCAGTGGTAGGACTTGGTATTGACAACAGAAGTAGTAGCACCTTTAGGAGCTTTCAAGTCAGAGAAGGTAAAGGGACCTAGCAACTAGTCCAAAAGAGATTATAGGTATTCTCTCTGGTAGCACAGAGTGCAGGACTATTTCATAACTCCACTGCCTATACCCACTTCTAGGTTCATGGGCAAATAAGCAAAGGAGCACTTTGGGTAATGACAGAGCAGGAGCTCTGAGGGGCACTATTGCTATAGGTTAAAGGGTTCAGGGACCCTGAAGAATTGGTCGTTGTCCTTTCATTCTCAAAGAGGCCCAAAATGACACCACTATGTTAGAGTCAAGTTACAGTGTGTCCAACTGTGGCTGATCAAAAGGTTCAGGGACTCTGCAAAATAGAATGATCTATGGAGGAGGGGCCCTGAGTAGCATTATTATCTCCAGTCCCAATGAAGCAGGGGCCTTGAAGAGCAGTATCAATTGCAGTAACTAAGGATCAGGAGCCTTTCTGAGGTAAGAACCAGAACACAGACCAGGAGAACAGTGACCACACCTCTTCCCAGATTACACCACCTTGGATGCCCCAAAAACTTCTAAACCCCCAAAACTGGCTCTGAAAACAACAGTGTGAAAAAGGTTTAAGCTTAAGATGGTGCCCAATCCCCACCCCATCCCACCCCACTCCATGCCAGAAACAGAGCCTAAATTTAACACAAGTTCAAAGTCAAGAAACAGGCTGGATCAAAGAGCAAACTACTGAAAAAGAACCTGACCATAAAAATCTACTGTGGTAACAGAGAAGAGCAAGACATAAACTCAGAAAAAGACAATGATGACAAAATAGCTACAAGCAAAGCCTTAAAGAAAAATATGAATTGGAAACAAGTCCAATTTCTGGAAGAACTAAAAAATTATTTCCAAAATTAAATAAGGGTGGTAAAGGAAAAATCAGTAAAGAAATAAAAGCAAGGGAAGAAAGCTATGAAAAAACAATTAATACCATGGCAAAAGAGGCAAAAAAAATACTGAAGAAAATAACACCTTAAAAAACAGAATTGGCCAAATGGAAAAAGAGATACAAAATTTCACAAATGAAAATAACACCTTAAAAATCAGAATTGGCCAAATGGAAAAAGGGCACAAAAGCTCACTGAAGAAAACAATTACTTACAAATTAGAATTGGGCAAGTGAAAGCTAATGACTCCATGAGATATCAAGGACAATAAAACAAAGACAAAAGAATGAAAAAATAGGAGAAAATATGAAAAATATGAAATGCCTCATCAGAAAAAAACACAGAGCTTCAAAACAGACCGCGAAAAAAAAAATTGAGAATTATTGGATTGCCTGAAAGACATGATGAAAGAAAGAGCCTACACATCATATTTTAGAAATTACAGAGGCAAACTGTCCCCAAATAACCTAGCACAAGAAGGTAAAATAGAAATTTAAAGAATCCACCAATGATTTCCTGAAAGAGATCACAAAGTGAAAACTCCCACGAATATTGTAGCAAAATTGAAGAGCTCCCAAGTCAAAGAGAAAATACTTCAAGCAGACAGAAAGAAACCAAAGAGCTACAGTTGGGATTACACAAAATTTGGCACTTACCACATTAAATGATGAGAGGGCTTGGAATATGGTATTCCAGAAGGTAAAAGAGCTAGGTTTACAACCAAGAATAACATACCCAGAAAAACTAAGAATAATCCTTTCGGGGGGGGATGGGAATTTTATGAAATAGAGGACTTTCAAGAATATTTGATGAAAAGACCAGTCCTGAACAGAACATTTAACTTTGAAATGCAAGACTCAAGAGAAACATTAAAAAGTAAAACATGAAAAATTCATAAGGGACTCAGTAAGTTTACTGTTTACGTTCCTATATGGGAAGATAATACATGTAACTCCCAAGAACTTTATCATTATTAGGGCAATCACAAGGATTCTACACAGACAAAGTGTGTGAGAATGAGTCAATTATGTTGGGATGATGTAAAAAAATTCGATAGGTGAGAAAGAGGGATGCCCTGGGAAAAAGGGAAAGGGAAAAAAAGAGTGGGGGAAATAATCTCACATAAAAGAGGCACACTAGGAATTTTTATAGTGGAGGAGGAAATGTAGGGGAGGGGGTGGTGTTGGAGACAACACTCAAACCTCACTCTCATCTAAATTGGTTCCAAAAGTGTGGAAATACAGGCAGAGAGACTGAATTGGGTATATAGAAATATATCTTACCTTACAGGGAAGATGGAGTGGAAGAAGATAAGAGAAAGGAGATGGTGATAAAAGGGAAGGCAGAAAAAGGAAGGCTATGATCAGGAGCAAAACAAAAGGGGTGGGGGAAGGATAAAAAGAGAGAAAGAAGGATAAACAGAAGAAAATAGAATGGAGGAAAATGTGCAATCAGTAATCATTACTATGAATATGAATGACATGGACTCACTGATAAAGTTGAACTAGATAGCAGAATGGATTACAAAGGAGAATCCAATGATAGTTTGTTTACAAGAAACACACTCTAAGCAAAGGAGACAGGAGTTAAAATAAGTGACTGGAGCAGAATCTATTATGCTTCAGCTGAAAAAAAAGGCAAGAATAGAAACTATGATCTCAGAAAAAACAAAAGCAAAAACAGACTTAATCAAGAGATAAGCAGGGAAACTACATCTTGCTGAAAGTCATCTTCAATAATGAAGTAATATGAGTATTTAACCTGTATGTGACCAAATGTCATAGCATAGAAATTCTTAAAGGAAAAATTATAGGAGGAAATAGACAATAAAACTATACTAGTGGGAGACCTCAACTTTACCCTCTCAGAACTAGATGAATCTAACCACAAAAATAAATATGAAAAAAGCTAAGGAAAAGAATAGAATTGAAGAAAAGTTAGATATGATAAGCTTCTGGAGAAAATTGAATGGAAATAGAAAGAAGCATAACTTTTTCTTAGCTGTATACGGCACCTTCACAAAAATTAACCATGTATTAAGGTTTTGTTTTTTTTTTTGCAAGGGGGAAAGGAAGGGCAATTGGGGTTAAGTGACTTGCCCAAGGTCACACAGCTAGTAAGTGTGTCAAGTGTCTGAGGCCAGATTTGAACTCAGGTCCTCCTCCCTCCAGGGCCAGTGCTCTACTCATTGTGCCACCTAGCTGCCCCAATTAACCATATATTAAGGCATAAAAACATCACAACCAAATGCAGAAAAGTAGGCTTATTAAAGGCATCCTTTTCAGACCATATACAATAAAAATTACATTCAGTAAAGGGCTGTGGAAGCATAGATTAAAAATTCATTGGAAATGAAATTGTCTATTCCTAAAGGACTAAATAACAGAAACAACTAATAATTTCATTAATGAGAATTACAAAAATGGGGCCACATATCAAAATTAGGGGGATGCAGCTAAAGTTGTCCTTGAGGAAAATGTTATATATCTAAACTCATACAGCAATAAATGAGCAAAAGAGTAGATCAATGAATTGGGTATGCCACTAAAAAAGAAACTAGAAAAGAATGAATTGGAAATCTCCAATTAAACACCAAAATGGAAATCTTGAAAATCAAAGGAGAGATTAATAAAACTGAAAGTAAAAAACCACTAAACTAATAAACTAGGAGCTGGTTTTATGAGAGAAACAATAAAATAAATAAAACACTGGTTATTTTGCTTTAAAAAAAGAAAATTAAATTACCAGAATCAAAAATGAGAAGGGCAAATGTATCACCAATGAAGATGAAATTAAAGCAGTTATCAGGATATTTTTGTCCAATTAAATGCCAGTAAAACTGATAATCTAAGTGAAATAGATGAATATTTAAAAAGACCTAAATTGCCCAGATTAACAGAAGAGGAAATACTATACTTTGATAATCCTATCTTCAAAAAGGGAATTGAACAAACCATCAGTGAGCTCCATAAGAAAAAAATTCCCAGGACTATATAAACTTATAAATGAATTCTAGCAAACATTTAAGGAATAATTAATCCCAATACCATATTTGAAAAACTAGGTTAAAAAAAGGAGTCCTACCAAATTCTTTCTATGAAACACATATAATTTTGGTACCTAAACCAGGGAGAGGAAAAATATGGAAAAGTTAAATGGATAAGGATTCCTGACCAGGTGATCAAGAAGGTGCAAAATTAAACATTTTCTTCTATTTACAATGTCTCAAAAAAGAAATATTATATACCAAAAGTGGAATAATTTCATGTGAATTCCCCCCGAGAGAAAGGAAGAAAGAAAAAAAGGTAGGAAGGAAGGAAGGAAGGAAGGAAAGAAGGAAGGAAAGAAGGAGAAAAGGGAGGGAAGGAGGAAGGGAAAAAAGGAAAGAAATCAAACAAGGCCTCATAAATCACTAGAGAATGATAATCTATAATGTCTACTCTCAATACTCTTCCCCCATCATGCTTCATACTTGTTGCAGAATTATGTACACACTACTCCAGGCATTTGGGACTGTTCTTGGCCTGAAAGGTAATTAGGATCCAACTGAGGACATTCCCATTTCTCCAGAAACTAATTCTGCAATGTAGAAGAAAGTTGAGATACCCCTGTTGTCCAGTCCCAAGAGCAAATTCACTAACAAAGAGTAAAAAGTTAAAAAATGATCTATAAAGGGGAATATAAGATAAAAAGTGGAAAACATGAAAACTCTCTAGAAGAAGAAAATTCAGTTAAAAATACAGCACATAAGCTGATAAATCCACAGGGAAGATCTAAAGTTGGATCAGGGGGTGGGGTTGGGGGAGGGGGATTGGGATAAGCACAAAAATATACCAGACATTACAAAACACTCTAAATTAATATTTCAAGACAAAGGAAATTAAACCAAAACTTGATGAGACAAAGAATCCTGTGGATTTCCAGGAGATTATGGAATTGTAAAAGATGTTCCAGAATGATTCAAGTGGAAATAAAAATGAGAGAATAAGTTAAAAGAAAAGGAGTGGCAGAATGTATGGCCTGTGTATCAGAAATAAAGCAGAACATGGTAGTCTCTCCAAAGAAGTCAAGAGGGAAAAACAAAAGCAGGTTGAGAACATAAATATACTGAAATGAAGGACGAACGTAATAATGGCAAAGGAACACATTTGTCTTGAAGAAAAAGAGAAAACTTAAGGATAGGTCTCTCAGAAAAACATGACAAGTTGGGAAACCTGAAAACTATAAGGCAAGAAATAATACAAAAAGACTGCCCAGAACTTCTAAATATAGGGGAAATGGAAATACCAATCAAAAAAATCTGCAACTAGACTATAAGGAAAAAAGAAAAACTAAACAAACTACACTGTAAACTCTAACACATTCAAGAAACAAAAGGTAGCATTTAAGTGAATTAAAATTCACTTACAGTAATGGTATAATGCAGAAAATCCCAAGATCTCAGAAAATCTCACTTGACTCTGGTCCAGTTCTTTGAGTATCTAGGATATCTTTTACTCCTTGTGTCATTGTCATCATAGTTTTGGTGTTCTATCACATACAGGACCAATCATTTCCATCTCTATTAGTATTCCCCGGCAAATAATGTCTGCTGTACTCATTGTGAGCTAATGCTGCTACCAACTTAGCCCTTGTCAGGATATAGATCCATGAATCTGTCCATACACACAGTATTTGAATTTGTTAGTTATATCCCAATTCAAAGTCAAAATTTCTAACTGTAAATGGGATAATGAGGCTTGATGTCAATTAAATCTTCTACTGGCTATCTGCCCACAAGTAAAATATCCCTCACTTTTTTAAGATGCAAAAACTTTGATACAGTAGTTGGGAAGTCAAGTAGACAGTTCAATAGATCTACATTTTAAATCCTCGGTGTTACACTCTCAGACATCCTTGGTCTTGGGTTCCCAGAGGAGATACATATGGCTCACAAGGATCTGGGAACTCAGGACTAGTTATTTTGTGCTATCATTTGCACCAAATTTATGAATCAAATGAGTATATTTAACCAAATGTAGTGGAAGAGTATATAACTTTGACTGAGAAGAAAGGTAGAGCTGCCAAGGAACTGCAAGTGAAGACAGGAGACAAACACCAATATGACAGAATTGACTTGAGAAAGCTATCAAACATCTATGGAAAATATAATCAAACAACCTATGTAATATTCACACAATACAGGACTTGTCACCCAGAGGAAGCTATAAAAAAATTTCTTCCTAAAAAAGAGGAAGATGAATCATAGAGCATAATAGCATATCTCCAAAAAACACACAAGAAATGACTGAAACATGAAGATTTTTTAAAAACTAAGTTATTATTGATAGCACTTGCTTTTACATCACCAGAATTTCTCCTAGCTCCTATCTCCTCCCTGTCCCAGTGAGCTATACCATGAAACAAAGAATATTTTTAAAGAAAAAATAAAGAAAAAGAAATGAAGAGAGAAAAATCAGCCAAACCACTTAACACTCAAAAAGCATGAAAATATATGAAATGCTATACGCTCATATGCTTCCAACCTCTATAGAGTGAAGGAAGGTGTTTCCTTAGGTCTCTTCTTTAAGGTCATGCTTGTTCTTCGTAATTGTGAACCATTCATTTTCAATTCTTTTGTGGTTATTTTTCTTTCAATTGACAATGTAGTCATTGGGTATATTGTTTTCTTGAATCCCCTTACTTCACTTTATATCATTTAATGAAACTCTTTCCACACTTCTCTATATTCATGTTTGTCATTTTTCCAACACAGTAATAATCCCTTATATTCATATAGTATAATTTGTTCAGCTATTGGTACCTCAATGGGCATCTACTTTGTTTCCAATTCTTCAGTACCGCAAAACTGTTATAAATATTTTGCAGGATGTGAGCACTTCCTTCTTATCAGTACCTCATTGCAGGTTGCAAAAAAATTAGCACCTTGTCAGACAAGCCCTGATGGTCAGAAACTCACTATTTTTCATGGAGTGACAAATGACAAATCCTTAAATTACAAGAAAAAAGACCTCAAATATCTTTGACAATTCAATAAACTGTACTAGAACTTGAATATTATTACGGATAAAAATTCTGCCCACGATCAAGCAGACATACCTTACATCAAATAACATTTCTAATAGGTGTAGCCATACCAAATACTCATCTCCAAACTGATTTAAAACCTAGCAGAGGAAATTTCAGTCATGTTGGCACAGGATGAAGTACGTTTCATCCTTTTCTTCTTGTCTGCCACCGGAGTTATATATCAAGGGTTCTTTCAGTATGTGTACAGAATGCGAGCTAATATTCTAATACCTTATTCAACTACAAAGAGCAAGTATTTTAATCTAATTGTGAAATAGTTTAAAACAGTGAAAAAATAATAGATTAGTGACCTATCAAAGGATTGTTTCTCTCTGCACTTTATCCAAGAGACAAGAATGAAATAAATATAACACCACCAATATTTATATGGCACTTTCAGTCTTACAAAGCAAATAATCCAAGAGTAATCTGAAATCCGGTTACATTGAAAGTTACTATCTATTGATTGTCTCCCAAATCAAGTCACTTCCTTTTGTTGTTTTCATTATTTTTTCATTTGGGGAGCTAATGGACATTCACTAATGGTCTTTCAAGACTGACATCGTGGTCCTGTGCAGAAAAGAGGACACCTGGCTTGTTTTAAGACAGAACTGGGAGGTGGGGAGGGACATCCCTTTCAATAGTAGTCCCTATAAGTTTCCCATTCTTTGATAGGCTTTCCCTTGAGCTAGGTCCACTCTGACCACAGTACAAGCACAGGTGAGCGTGTCAGTAGTATTCTTCTCTGAGATTATTCCAAACATTTTTATTCCCACTTTGATCTGAAAATACTGAATGGAGATAGTAGGACAGAGAGTGTTTCAGAGTGTTAAACTATGGGATAGGGAAAAGGGGGGGACTAGAGGTTAAAGACTGAGCCAGTACAGGAAAGGTCATCAAGATCAACTGCCTCTCAAACCTCAAGATCCACAAATCCCAAGAACGGGTAGGCTACCAAGTAAATTGGATGCTATCAAGTTCGTATTGAACGATGTCAATAGAATCCACTACAGCGGTTTCCAGCTAGGATATTACTTATGAAGAGGCTTGAATTTTTAGTTACCTGGTCAAGAAATAGATCCAGGCACAATCTGAGCATGCAATTAATTCTGAGACAAGAAACTTCATAATGGTCCTGGGGCTCCATTGATTCTCTAGCTAGTCATTTACCACATGGGGCGAGGGGTGGAGGACTAAATCTTGAAAGGCCTTGTTCATGTTCTAAATCAATCACAGAACATGTGTTAAAAGAAACCTCAGAGAGGGTGTTGTCTAGTCCATATTGAAACAAGTCTGCTCTATCACATCTGGTATACCTGACAAATTGTAAAGACCTCTGTTAAAGGGGACCCCATTATTTCTCAAAGCAGCCAATTTTACTTTCAGAGAGTTGCAATTGCTTTGAAGATTATTCTTCAAATCAATCTAAATATATCTATCTATAACTTCCACCCAGTGCTCCTAGTTATGCCATATGGAGTCATGAAGAACACATCTAAGAACCTGACTAATTTAAGAACAAGTTTTCCACATGACATTTCTGCAAATAATCAAAAGCAGCTATCATGTTCTCCTTACATCTTCTTTCCCTCTAAGACAAACAACCTTAATTCCTTCATGATCTATGACATGATGTACAGTATTCTAATATCATGGTCACCTTCCCCAAATGTGCTACTATTTGTCAATGTCCTTACTAAAATGAGGCACACAAAATTGAACATTAGTCAACAACTGAATTCTAGTCCTCTTCAGATTGTTGAACTTACCTCAGTTTCACCTCTATGCTCTGATAAAATATCAGCAGAGAACACCAGTGGAGGACAATTACCATTAAGAACAATAAAAATTAAAAGCAGAACTTGAATTAGATATAGTACTGAACCTGAGGCCCATGTGAAAATAAAAGCACAGATAATTTGGCTATGAATAAAAATATTGAGGGAATACAATTATGATAGTAAGGTATGAGGATTTTAGGATCAAATCATTAACAGATAGATTATATAATTGACTTACAACATCTGCCCCAGCTGGATCTGAATTCCTTACCTGCCTTTGAAACATAAACTCTTGAAGACATAGAAAGAAAGACAATAGATGAACTATAGAAAGAATGGTAGGTGCGCTTGATGGGATCATGGGACATATAGCCTACCACCAGAAAACTGTTGCCTCCATCAGTTGAAAGCCACACCTAACAGAAAAGATAATAGCAAATAAACATTTTGTTTCATAATGTAAGGTATACCTCATTAGAAAGATGCTATACAATTCTATTCAACATCTATTATTCACCTACTGTGTGAAAGGTACTAAGAACACAAAGTAAAAAAAAATCAATGCCCTCCTTGGAGAAGTTTGCAACTTAGTAGCAGATAAAACAAGTACAAAAATAGCTAAATAAATAATATGAGGGGTGAGAAAATGCTAACAAATTGGAGACTCAAGAATGGCTTCATGGAAAAGTTGGCACTTGAGTTGGACCTGGATGAATAACAAAGGTTGTGAAATTAAGAGGCAATAAAAGAAGTTGTATCTTTATACTTTATAGACACACCCTTGCACTCTAATTCAGTTCAATTCAGCAAATGTTAAGATCCTGTGATTTCTTGTAGGGGGCTAGCAAAGGTCTCATTAAGCAGTCCATACATTCTACTGCGAGGATGCAGCATGTTCACAGGTAAAGGAAAATTTGAGAAGAGAGGAAAAGCACTAACATCT